>NC_043987.1:10226986-10431986 GCF_902150065.1 Myripristis murdjan | reverse complement strand
CTTTAGATACTTCATGCTGTGGAACATAGCCCATGTCTCACTTTTCTGTGGCAGCTCAAAGCTCAAACATGGTTATGTGTGCATGAAATATGATAAAACTGGACATGTTGAGTCTGCTACTTTGGATCCCATTAAGTCAATTAAATTTAGAAGTTTGCCTTCTCTGAGGACGGCACATAAGGTGAATTCAGGCTGAACCAGAGCCTGACTTCTGCATCAGTGCTGAGCAGCAGAGGACTGCCACACACTAGTACTTTCAATTTCTCATCTCCTGTTGTTTCTCTCACACAGGATTTTTACATCAAGGTGTTGCAAAGGGAAAAAAAATGCCTCCAGCCTCTCCTTCACCCTGAGGGAGGTTAGAGGAGCAGCAAAGAGCATCACAGTCCCTCTGCTGTTCCTGTCACCTCCGGTCTGCCTCAGCATCGCTGTCAAGGAGAGTCTGACATTGGGTACAAATGGCTCAATCTCCACTGCAGCAGCATCTTCAGGCACGGTGAAAATAACCTCTGCTGCTTGGTTGGTTTGAACACTGAGTCCTGTTTGTCTTATCAACCTCTACAGTCTATAAGCAGCAAAAAATTCAACCAAGAAAATAAATGTTACATGTACCAGAATTCCTTCACTGGTTTGGTGTGCTGCTTGGTTTCCTACATACATAGCTTATCTTTACCTGTGTATATGCAAGCAATCTTATAATCAACCCTTTTGTGTTGTGTTTTTAAACATTAGATGCACTCTTGTCTAAAACTCTTAAAACCTTATGCGCCAGTGTGCAGTGCCAAGTTTAAAACTAAAGAAATTACAACGAAATTCCCCTGGGTAACATGTGGCCATTTCGGCTGAGAGAAAGCCGCTTTGCACATGGTGCTGCCAGAGAGCAAAGACAAAGGCATCAGTGTGTGTAATTCAAGCACTTACATTAAATCTGAAGCAGCCCAGGACTTAGCTTGTTTATGTTGTATACCCATTGGTCCTGATAAACAACATTACAGCTATGTATAGTTTTTTACCACCCAACCTATTTTAGTTTTACCCTGAGTCAATCTATTCTTCAGTTGCATGGAGATTAGTAACATTGCATGAATTTGACTAAGTAACGGAATGACATGAAACAACTCCAAATGCAAAACAATATTTTTATTGTAATACACAGGTTATTTTTTTCTGCTATGCTCATTGCCTGCCAGGCACATCAACATTCAGGGGACAGGCAGGCAAAAGAAAACCACAAACATGCAGTCGTGAAATGAGTGAAACCGAGATTATTGACAAGGGTCTTCAGCCTGCCTGGACCCAGGCAGGCCATGCACTTTTCCAGAGTTCACTTCTGTTCAGCCGTTTTAATTTAAAACATAAACAGAGGCCTACCCCAAGCGAAGAGCACGTTCTCAAATAAAGCAAGCAATGATGACAGAGCAGAAAAGTACCCGCACAACATATTCGGCATTAACACCAATCACATAAAATCAAAGTGGAATTTTTGAGGAAATAGAAAAGTTTGGGAGTAAGCTATAGCATTCATCTTTGTTTCTTAGTCAATTTTTGGTATTTCTCCTGGAACAGATTGTGCTCTAACAGCAGGTAATCAAAGTTAAGACAGGATCCAATGAGGAGAGAAAAAAAAAAACAGACAATATAACAGGAGGTCAGACAGAATGATGAGATATCAGATGATTGTACAGTAAAATGTTGTGGTTTAACACGAGTCTTATTTGAAACATTCACCCAACAACAATTCTTTAATAAGGATCTGGTGGTGTCCATAACTTGGCACTAGGGGAACTCCCTGGAGCAGCTTACATCACGTTACTATATCTGTTCATCTCCTGCTTGAATGAAATCGTTTGAACTAAAGAGGCACTGAGAACTGTGAGCAAATTTCTGTTAAGGAATCATACCAGGTCAGATAAAACCAACTCAATCTAGGACCATTTCCGAAAACTGAAAACTGTCAAAACCTTCTCTTTGCGGTGCCCTCACAACTGCCGAGAGCAACAAATTAGCAGTTTCAAATCAACAGAAAAAAAACGCGATTTGATACAAAATAATATGCTAAAACACAGCAACAGTAATATTGAGACTGAATTGTATCACAGTTCGACTGAGTAGATAGTAGCTAACTTGTAGATTGATTGATTGGCTGATTGTATGATGGAGGCTTGGAAGGTATGTGAAAGCATCAGACGAAGGGGGGAGGACTGGGAATAGGGCTAAAAGTGCAAGAAGCAACACATCTGACCAAGAATTTAATGTCAACAACAAAAATTCCTGATTTCTGGTTAGTCAAACAGTTTAAGTAAAAGGAGGCGGGGGGTGGAATGAGAGGGGGGCAGCAGACAGGAAGGAGTGCTTGGATAAAACTAGGAAGGAGTGAGTGTGTTTGTGTGTGTGTGTGTGTGTATGTTCAGTAGAATATGACACTGGACTTTCCTCCTGGGGGGTTGAGGACCCTGTTGTGAGAGCGAGGCCTGGGACCCAAGTGGGGCTCGTGGTTCTTTTCTGTAGTCTGCTCAGGGGACTCGGGGGCGGCTGTTGGCTCTGGACTGGCTGAGACAGCAGCAACTTCAGCAGCAGCAGCAGCAGCAGCAGCAGCAGGAGGCTCCTCCTTGGCTGGCACCACAGCCGGGGGAGCAGGCTCCTCCCTCACTTCAGGTTGGCTCACCTTGGGCTGGGGGGCTTCAACTTAACAAGGGACAAAAAAAAAAAAAAAAAAAAAAAAAAGGTGGAATCATCTCTTAATAAATTGCCTGTCTAGGAGAAATATGTCCACTATACTTGATTAATATCTTAATTCTGATCTTATTCGAAAACAGATATAGACCTGAGCCCCGGCATGGTGCTTGAGAACTTTTAGGCCCTTTATGTTTAATCTTTATTTACTGGTTGCTGTCTTTTCCTCGTGTGCTTTTCATAGAGTAATTTATACTGGTAAAACCAATAGAAACAAACCTTAGCCCTCTTTTTTTTTTTTTTTTTTTTTTTTTAAATCAAATATGAAAAAGGTTATGTGTACTAAAGTAAACAAGGACAATATACCTAGAGACCATATGGAAACTTATTTTTGTTGTGCACACTGTCCATTCTAACCTGATACAATTCGGAATTGGATTCTAATGCAACAGAATGTGGGATGAGTCAAAACAATAATAAAATTCTGATAAAAAGTTCATATGACTGAAGACAGCAAACTCACCTGGTGGCTCAGCCTCAGGCCCCACAGCTAAATTGTCCTGCAAACAAAATTCAATTTAAAAACCGATGTTAATACACTTTGGAATCTCAAGAGGCAAGAAAAGGAAGCTTGTAACTCAAATTCGGCTCAAATTCAATTTATTTTAAATATGATGGCTTTCTGTGTCCAACAGACTGTAGTTCTGCATAAAGGAAATTTACCGCTTCATTCATAAATATTGTTCATATGACAGGTGGTTTCTGAGTCTGCCATCATCTAAACTCTTTACACAAGGTCCCACACATGAAACGATGATCGTTCTACAATTCCACGGCGGTTTTGGGTTTCCAAGCCTGTGAGCATGCGGCTGTGTAGAATACCACAAACACCGTCACCAATTAGAATATTACAGCAATATTAAAAAAGGTTACATTAAAAGGAGCTGCTTCTTAAAACATCTGTACTTGACAATACTCAGGTTGCATGTGCGCTGCTCAGACCTCTAATAGAAGCCTGCAACCTGTCCTCACCTGTCAGTGAGGAAACACAAAGAGATAATGGAGGTAAATATTTTACTTTTGTACCCGCAATGCAATTGTTTGGTTAAAAAGCACTTTGTTTATTGTGCATGTGCTGTCAGGAGAAATTTGCTGGATTTTTAAAATGCTTTTAATGGAGCTGTACTTCAGTAGTTTCAGTGAGAAGGCTGCGATGACGCTATGCAGCTGACTCACTGTGTTTGGTGTCCCATGAGCACCGGTGCAGTTTTCAGCTGATGTCGTGCGTAGATAACGACTCAATTTTCATTTTGTGGTTAACTCTTCCGTTAAGAGTCAATTTGCCTGTCTGCGTTTATGAATGAGAACAGTCAGTAGAAATGGGGTTTACAGAAAACTACTACAGCAAAATTACATTTACTGGGCCTACCTTTGGTTTATTGGGGTGGCTTCGGATTTGGACAGGGGAACTCTCTGCCGCCCCAAAAATGTTGCTGGTTGCTCCACCCGGGGGAATGGGTCTCTGTTGTTGAACTGGAGGCTCAGGTTGCCCAAATATTCCACTAGTCTTCCCACCTACACCAAGAACAAAAACAAAAACGTTATTTGAGAATGGACATTATATGGGTCTGAAATTTTACAGTTTCTCACAGCAGTCTGGGTACAGTTCTGGAAACACGTGTGTGTGCGTGTCAGGATCAAATCCTTAATTTTCCACAGAAACCATCCCTACATGTGTTTCTTTTTTTTTCGTGCTTCTCAAACAGTTTGCAGTACCTGATACTGCCTTGAAGTGTTCCACTTTTTGATTTTGGAAGTCATAAATAAACTGTGGCGCCTCAGTTGCTTTTGATTTCAAATTACAAACACTGGTACCAGCAGCAGCTTTAGTGGCTGTTCTATTTTAGAAACCAAGCAGCACAGGGCAGCAGCAGAATGAACATGAGAAAATCTGCATCAAATGACTGCTGTTTTAATTTATTGATAACATGTTATATCTAGAGGTAAACAATGCCATTCTTCACATAATATCAGAAAATGCAAATAGCAACATCAGCGATTTTACTATCAATTGCTAACAGTGCTACCATGCTCCGCCCCATAAATTCCACATCTGAACAACTTGGGACGATAGGAAATTCTGACTTCTCCGGTCATATCTACCACTTTGTTGGAGTTGTCTGTGTGCAGTCAACCCGTAATTGCATTTTGCATCACTTGAATGTGGCATACATTGCTCTCTTTGGCTGTTCTTAATGATATCCTTGTGTGACATACTGCACCAAGACATTTTAAGATTACATGTTAACAGGAAGGGGAAAAAAAGCAAAAATCACTCAGTGACTTGGGTGAAAGCAGAAAATTCAAAGACCTACAGAAGAAGTAATGAATGGAAATGAAATTACAAGTTGGTTGTATGTTGCTAGAATATATCAGTGTCCATCAATAGCAAGATATAAACTTAAAACTAACTTTGGGAACCTTTAAACCTAAGCGTAAGTACAGGGTGATGCAAGTGATTTTAGCTGTTTGAAGTCAAGAATAAGAGCTGGGTCTACAGCTGGTGTGAGCTAATTCAAAACATATGCGACAGTCTGCTGGCTTGATAACCTCAGTGACACATTTGCACTCACACACTCAACCCTGTAATATTTAGATTAGGTGGCTAGTGAGAGGAGATGCCTGCCTTATGATCCTACACATTTATAATCCCATAGCTTGTTACGATCTGCAGTGTTAAAGTATCATTCTTTTTGCATCTGCACTGGGTGTCTACATCAATCATCTCCCTGCACTGTGGAACCATGAAGTGCAACATCAAACTCTGTGTATGGGTAAATAAAAGTGATATATCCCACACCCTTTCTAGAGTGACAACAATTCCCTGGCTATAACAGGGAGGGCTCATTCCACAGTGAAGGGCGACAGATAAGGTAGCCAGGGTGACTGAATGGATACTGTCTGGAAAGTGTGAGAACATTTTTAACAGGAAACTATGAACAGCACATACATGACTCGGCTATATTGTATATTATACAAAATCTACAGCTGGACGAAGGGGGGCATGGAGAACCAAGCAAGTGAAAGCAACTCTTCTGCACTGGAATGATCACATTTGGATGACAGTTTTCACACCCTGGACGTTGATGGATGCTTTTGGCCTCTGCTCGTCATGTTGACCTAACCTGGAGGGTTGGAGCGTTTGGGGCCTCCCTGCGGCTCCTCTGCTGGAGCAAAAATCGTAGACGCCATTTTATTGGGCCTTCTTGATGCTGCTGCATCTTCATCAAAGCCACCAAACAGGTTACTGGAGCCACCTCCGGGAGGCCGCAGCACCCTGCAGAAAGACAAAATTATATCACTGTCACTTATCCAGGTTACTATCAACAAGATCACTGATCTGTCTGCTCACACTGAGACAGAGACTGTGTGTATGCCTTTAAAACAAACAAAGTAAAATGTCAACTTCTCCAGCTGGTTTCTTTGTTATTCAATTTGTATTTAAGTACACTTAATGTGCAAGGTGCCATTCAAGAAGTTGTCATTTCAAGTAAACTACAACCAATCTGAGGATCAAATTCAACTTTGGCCAATCAAAGAGTCGTGGATGTTTTGAGAAATGCTCTATATGATATGGCTAGTGTTCATACTAGTCGATATTTCGCCTTAGTTTTACTTTCAGACTTAGTTGCACTGTTAATATTTGACAGCTAGGACCACAGGCGGGGAGTCTGAGATTCAGAAAGTCTGTGTCACAGTGTGTAAACGCTTTCATTTAACTTTTAATAGACTTAAACTGTGTCCTTAAATTACTACAAGAGCTAAAGGACATTTGGACAAGGCAGCTAAACTGAGATTACCCAACTTTCGCTGTCAAAAAAAAAAAGGAAACAGAGTGTCTTCCTTTGGCCAGAACAATGCGGCTGTTAACAAGCACTTGGAGGAGACAGAAGTGGCTTTTACACTTCCGCAGGCGCACCAGACAACGCCTGGTCGGCTAGCTTGAAAGCTAAATCATGACTAAGTTCACCGAGATCCCCCCAAACAAAGGAAGAGGAAGCTGGGCGACTGCACTGAGATAAACTACGACACAGAGGCCTGAGTAAAAGCTTTAAACACGTGGAAGGAGTGGTGTTGCTCTTTTGTTAGACAAAGCATAAACTGAGCCGCGGTTAAACAAGGCAGCGAAATTAGCTAAGAACAAGACTAGCCGGGCGGCTGCCTAAAACTTAAACTAAGGCAGTGTTGACTGCTCCCAAAAACACAGCGAGAAACACGATTGTACATGTGTTTACCTTGAACTCGGTTTGGAACCGGTGTCCAAGCCCTGAAACATGTTCGTCGAAGTCATTGTGGTTTGAGTTTATGTCGTTGACAAAACTCCGAAGACAAAACAACTTCTCCCGTTAGCCCGACTGGACGCCCAGATACTTCTTGCCTGCGTGTGCCCAGCCGAGCTGTTTTTAACTCCGCCCCCACCCCGGCACGGAGCAATATGATTGGTCCACAGCCAGGCGGTGGAATGATAAGGTGTGCTCGTTTTTAACCACAAGGTATCCTCCTGATCACATGACAGGGTTTTCGTTGTACTTTTTATTTACAGAATAATTTCTCAAAAAAAAAAAAAAAAAAAAAAATCTAGACAAAGAGTTCATACTAGACTGATTTATTACTCAAGTCTAACAATCGCAATTTTCTGCAGAGGAATCATACATAATTTGATTTTTATGACTTGGCTTAAAAATTATTTAAAAATTGATTTAATGATTTGTTAAACATATTTTATTAGAACGGAAAATTTAATACTCTCAAATCACAAATTGGCAAAAACTTTTACATTACTCAGAGAGATTTCAAATTTACTCCAAGTGGTTTCTTTCTCCCTTTCTCTCCCCTACATTTTGTTATTTGTCATTCATTGCAATTTGTGTTTATATAATTTTTGCACTTACATATATTTACAGCATCGTTTCTGGTGAAAATGCATGTAATATGTGTACCTCATGTACTTGACCTAATTTCAGTCAAAAAGGAGAAAACAAAGTGATGTCAATCGTGAATATCCATAAAAGGCTAACTGGACTGTTATGTATGGGTATATGTTTTATTTATTATTAGTGATGACTCAGGGAGCTCCTACTTCTGGGACGAGGGTAAACTCCGCCCTGTCGGTGTCGACCGGGAGAACTAAAACAAACGCACCATACCGTAATTTCACTGCTTGGTATGACTGCGAGTTTTCCCCACACCCCCTGTGATTCGTCAGTCCCGACGTCAATCATTTCATGGGCGGAACACGTTATTGTGAACACTGACTTGTTGAAGTAAGGCCCCGTGGCGCTGACGCAAAACTCGTTGAAATAAAGCCGCAGTACAGCAGTGTGCTAGAACTACAAAAATACACGCTAAAAACAAATAATTTTAAAAAGCACGGCGGGAAAAAAACAACAATTGGTCATTCCCGATACCCGCTCTCAACCCCAATTGGACGCGCTTGCTGTCAATCTTATTTAATTATCGTCCGCGTGTATTTTCTGACCAATCGCCGGGTTTGTTTTCTAGTAGTAGTGGGCGTGCTGAGGCGCGTGAGGAACCGCTCTGCAGGAACTGTCAGTGCAGCTCCGCGAGCCCCGAGCAGCGAGGTCGGCGGGTGGCTGCCGTTAGTTATGCTAGCGTATGTTTAGGTTTGGGAATATCACCAGCCATCTTCCACTTCAGGTAATTAATAACATTTATTAGAATTTAATGCGCTCACATGTTATCGAGGCTCTCCGTGGTGTCGTTATCACCTCACCGAGAACAGCTGTTGGTGTCTCCGCTATCTGACGTTAGCCAGCCGCGGCGGTTATGCTAGGCACCACGTTATGAATGGACATGGCTCTTACATGTATTCAGTGTAGCTTTAACACAGCTTTACTGTCGCTGGTTTCGAGTGATATTGTAAATACTCTTGGCTAAACCAGTGAATTCATCACTTGGCTCGTTATTTTTGGAAGGGGACTAACGTTACATGCTGTTGTTTTGTATTAAGGGAGTTATTATTATGGAGCTACGCGTGTTAATGTAGGATACTATATCACTTGAAGCCATCCTTTAACTTCATGTTGACATTAAATTGAAATACAGTCCAATGTCATTGTTAACACTGGTTACTTTAAGTTGTGAGGAGATGATCAGGGTATGACAGTAGTAGTTTTGGGCTCTTTACAGGCAGATCAGTTTTAGTCCTATAAACTGGTGGCTTTCAGCTGGTGGCATTTATATGATAATTTGTGATTGTCATATAAGTTACATTTCTTGACATTTAACCAGACACAGTATTTTGTGCCTTATCAGAGTGTAGATGAGTAATGATGTTCCTCCACAGTTTCAGACTGAATCTCTGGCTCCTTGCATGCTCACAGGCTTTGTTTATTTAGGCAAGTTTTCTCTTGTTATCACTCTTTCTCATACTCTCTTTTGATATTATTGAGCAAATCTCAGTGAATAATTGCTTAAACAATATGTTATAAATTTGTTATGTTATCTGTGCTACATACCATTATTTTTCAAGTGGATCATATTATATCTTGATGTGCAAGGAGCACAAGGATACAAAGCCACTTTCCTCCATTAGTATTGCGTTTGACCGATTTGTTTTTCCTGTGAGGATTTGAGCTGATGGTAATCTTATAAAATGAGACTATTGTTTAGCAGCCTTGTAGTCTCAGCATTCATATCAAAAAAACTTGTTTTGGAGACTATTTTGTACAAGCGACCGTGACGTAGTGACAAGCAAAGTCCACTTGCTCCCAGGTTAATGGATGGATTAAAACTTTATCTACGCTATCGGTTCAAATTAGGCCATCGGCTGTGTTCTAGTAATTATTCTGCATTAGATAGTGGAGATATCTCATATTCATCATCGCCAGTAGTTTTGTGGGGTCTTGTTTCAAAGAAGCATTGAATTCACAGAGTAATGTTGTTGCTGATAGAAAACAGTTCAACTGCGCAGAGTTCAGCTCAGTCGAGGTAGGAGCAAGGAGAGAGGGCAGAAAGCGGCGAGATCGGTCGTGCTTTTATTATGTTCAATTTGATCAATTATTGCCAATCCAACCGGTCGGACCCATGGTGAAGAGAAAGAAGACGTCGTCTGCTACCGATGAGCATGAAAATGGGTAAAATTGCGTGCAAAAGAAACACTTTATTTAGAGGTCGAATGCACTGAAGGTTTTCGTTGTCGTTTCTGCAGGGCGCTTAAACTGAAAGGCGCTCGCATTTGAATTTAGTTGAAATTCAACCCCAAATATTTGTCAATTGAGCCGAAAGACAACCGGTTAAACACTGCGGTCAGTTGCTAAACTGTTTTCGCCATTGAATGTAAATAGTAATAAAACGTTAGATACATATATTTGGTGGTGTTTTGTTGGGACTGGAGAGGGGATTTGAAACAAACAGCGGCGGCCATGTTGAGAGAGAGAGAACGTCGTCTTTAGAAGTTAATTTCGCACACCGCTTTCCTCCTAGTGTGACATATTTTCTTTAAATGTGTTTTGTCAGAATGACACTGGGCTCCAGGGAGGGGATCGGTGTCGATGGGGGGAAGAATTCGTCCAGAAAGCCTGAAGGTTGTGACGAGGAGGAGAGCGGAGAGCAGGGCAGCGAGGAGCGCAGTACAAAGGGAGACGGAGTGGAAATTCTTAATCCATCAACCACGGGTCTCAGCCCCAGTCCGGCAGCGGTCCTTCCCACCTCCCTGCCGAACCAGGCCGGACCCGGATCGACCCAGCAGCCCCAGACCCCCGCAGAAGCCGCCCCTCCGTGCCATGACCAGCATCATTTTCTCCGATCAAGCGTTCGACCTCCGAGCAAACGGATCCGGAAGGATTCAATAGGCTCGACCATCAATGGACATGGCGGGGCAAAATCGAAAGGTAGGTGACCAGCTCTGATAGGTGTTCGGGGTCCTACTTTTAATTTCACCTGTGCTCCCGTGCCAGTATTCATTTATTTATTTATTTATATTAGTTAGTCTAGCGGTGACGGGTAAATTGCTACTCATCTGCGTAGTGTTTCTGCGCTGTGTTGTATTGTATATTCCCTGTGGGGTGACCGACTGTTGTGAGGAACTGTATCCCTCAGAGTAGATTTCTGTCTGCTTCAGTCCAAGTTGCAACACCATCCCAACAGTTCCTTGAAAAGGAGGAGAGTCATAGGACAGGACTCAAATTTCTATTAGGATGTCAGCTGACTATTATAAATTATCATTTCTTGGAAATTTGCCTCTATGGCATTGAAAACACAGGGACTGCTGTGACTGTCATTAGGCTGCGTGTTAGGGAAATGTAAGAAGAACAGTGGAACAAGTGGCTTCAGGATTAAACATTTTAACTCAGTCAATCAGCACAGGGCAGTAAATACAAGAGACAGTATTTTAGAAAGGTGCTTGCACTTAAAAAACAAAAGGAAAAGGAAAAGGATGACCTTATTGACACCAGCCAAGAATATCACTGGTACACTGATCCAATGCAACCAATTGGTGTATCAGCATTTTTAAATAGCTTATTTTATTTTTTATTTTTAATTACAATTTCTTTTCGCATAGCCATATCAACTATATCAACATGGGCAGTTAATTCAAATATCACTTAGAGCAAACAGCACTGTTGTCTTGCTCATTGTGCAGTTTGCCACATAAAGTAGGCAGTTGATGCAGAGGTGCATTTTACTTATTTTAGACATGCGGTCTGCAGTTTGCACAAAATGGCTTTTTTTTAAAAACATGTATGCTGCACTGTGGAGACAAATTGGAAACCCTTGCCATGCCACCCATTTATGTTGCCAAATGAATTGGTTAAGTGTAACCAACTGGACCTCCATAAATGTACAAACCAGTTTGCTTAGTGCTGACAAAATTATGTTGCAACCACATGGCACCTTGATCATTCTTTACAAGGTACCATGTAGCAGATAAACATTTATTAAACACATTCACATTTATTAAAAAAAAAAAAAATCTTTCCTTGAGGAGTTGAAAGTAAATTGGCTAAGGCTTTGTTGATGTGGTGAGTTGCGATGTGAACAAATAACCTTTATCTTGCTGGGGTTATTGTGGCTGTGACGACATAAGCGTCTAACCAGAGAACTTCAAGAAGACATGACATTAAACTTGCCTGTCTTCACTGACTTTCCAGTCAAAGGGAGAAAAGTGGCTCATTGATAAGCTTGTCAACTTTTGATTGTCCGGCTGATGAGATTACTGTTGATTGTGGGATTATTGGAGCAGATCTCATGCAAATGGACCTTTTTTAAGCATGTCTGCACCCTGATTAATTGATGAATTGAGCACTGATCACAAGTAAGCTTCCCTTGCATTAACTGAAACCTGTCTTAAACTGATGTAACCCTTTTGAAGTGAGGTGTCTTCTCCTCAGTTTCCATACCATAGCCAAAATAAGGTGTGGCACGTAGCAGTGATGTATCATTGAAACTTGAACAACATCCCTAAAACTGTCTATGGCTTTTCCTCATTGTAATCCTGCTAATAAAATCCCTCCACCCAGGCAACAACTATATCCACCTTTTTTCAAGTGACATGCTTTTTCTCACAGATCCTGTGATTTATTATTACAGACTTGTTTTTGTGTGTGTTTTCTAGTGTATTTACGCTGTTCTACAAAGCACTTCATATCAAACTTGTTGGCTAAAATGGCTTGGTAGCTAAATCTGACTTGTTTGAGGTAGACATATTGAGATTGATAGATTTGTCTGCTATAGTGGGCAACTAGAAGGAATTTTATTTTGTTGTAAGAGAAAACGGGACTGTGATTATTTCACCAAATAGATGTAGGTCGACCAGGCATCGACAAGTTGACCAAGGGAGTTCAGCCCCACTTATTTTGATATGATGCTATATTGGTGCACACGTAGTTTGAAGGGAAACACATTTAGGCCAGAGCCTGTGAGCCACATGCTTATTTGACAGATTTACATTAGTAACACCCATTTTGGCTGAAATGTATAGTTTTCCTAATAAAGGCCAGTGTTGCAACAGCATCTGCCCTGTTGTTTGTGTTGCCTCCTGGCATTGTGCTCTGTGCTGGAGTAAACTTGGCCATTTGAGCCCACAGCAAGTTGGTTTTGGACCTGCACACTGTAGGACTGACCAGAGGGACTGATTCCTTTTCCTGCCTCCTTGCCAGAGCTGAACCGCAGAAGGGGAAGCTCTGCAGGTTGTGCGCTGTAATAGTGGTGGGTGGCTTTGTGGGTGTGTATTTTAACATCTCTCAGAACAGCTTCAATTGTACTTAATTTAGCCACACTCCATGTCGCACAAAACAAGCAAGGCAGTTCCCCAGAAACCATTGGCTCAGTCCCTGTTTTTTTTTTTTTTTTTTTTTTTTTTTTTTTAATATTTTAAACTGTGATTTTAAAGTTTTGTTTTGCCTCTCTGATGGATTTGTGCGTTTTGTTCGTTTGTGCCACAGGGGCAGAGAATGGCTCTTCCTCCCAAGCGGCAGCGGGCCAGTCGGGCGCTGTGACCAGCTCCACTGTGTCGAAGGCGTCCCGGGGCCATGGCCCTGCTGACAAGGAGGAGCAAGCTGGTAATCAGAAGAGGGCACGTCGTCAGTGGGAGTCTTGGAGCGCTGAGGACAAAAACAGCTTCTTTGAGGGACTCTATGAGGTACCTAATAGGTTGTCATGAGTTCGTAATGAGCAAGTACTGCTCTTTCCCTATGGCTTTAATGTATTTTGACACTAGCCTAAGTGGCACAGATCCTTCTTTTTAATCTAATGACATTAATGTTTATCATGAGACAAATTAATACAATGTAAAGATGTTCCTCTTAAGATCTATTTCATTATCTCACCTGTACATCTCCTGTTCCCAGCATGGGAAGGACTTTGAGGCCATTCAAAACAACATTGCGATGAAGTACAAGAAGAGGGGCAAGCCAGCCAACATGGTGAAGAACAAGGAGCAAGTCCGCCATTTCTACTACCGCACCTGGCACAAGATCTCCAAATACATCGACTTTGCCAACGGTGAGCCTGGCCTTTATGTTTGTCAATATAGCACAGGTGCACTGAAGCGAAAATCTCACAAACCATAGTTTTGATTTAAAAAAAAAAAAAAAAAAACATGAAATCATGAAAGCACTTTGAGAGGTACAGTGGAAAGTTAAAAACAATAGACCCTTCACACACGCAGCTCGACCCAAAAATATTTCAGACATTTTTTGTACTAAGGTGTGAACAGGAGTCAAGAGCAGAATGTTGACGCTACTGTTACCAAAAGCTGCAAGATCCGAGGTTCAAACACACAATATGTTGTGACAGTTTTATGTCATGGTTTCACGTAGTGAATGAACCAGTGATGATCACATACATAGTTCATTCTGTGACTATCTCATGGCAAGAGGATTTTTGTTGTGAGAAACATCAGAAAACAACATCATTTTGTTATTTATTACCAGTATTAGGAGAAACTTGTGGCTCAGCCACAGGAACTACACATTTACCCATATTTCCAAAACAATAACAAAGTGAGGTCTACTTTCTTATACCTTAAATGCAGTGTATGGCCTTGCTTGCCTCACCTGTGCAGGACCATTATCTTTTCAAAATGGAAATTCTGTAGATAGTGGCTAATAGCATGGACAGGGACACCACCAGTGCTGCTAGAAAAGTCAACAGAGCACTTTAACAGGTTCTTTGTGTGAAAGGGGCAGTAGTTTGAATTATTCACATGGAATTGTGCATTGGGTGGGTATTTGTATTGAAGGTGCTTCTTGAAACAATCAAATTCATGGGGAAAAATAAATAAGCTGAATTAAGAGGATGTACAATTTGAATATAAAGTCCTCATAAGTGATAAATGTACTTTTCCAACCACTTCTGCAGGGATGATCATGCAGCAGCTTGTACCGTAGCATGACTCCGTCCCAAAACATCTGTTAAAGAATCTCACTAGATAAGCGTGAGCCCCTTGCCCTTTTTGTGGCTGCCGTGTTTATCTATGCATTGCATACACACGCTCCCTGTGTTGCTACTGGTTACAGCAGCGTTGTAAACTTGTTCCACCGTTCTCACCCAGTGTACTCCCGAGCAATGAAGAAATCCTCCCAAGAACTGTACGGACTCATCTGCTACGCCGAGCTCCGCAAAAAAGTTGGAGGACGTAAGTGGAATCTGTGCACGCTCTTGAATGCATCTTTTTTGTAAATTGTTTACGAGTGTTGTGGTGCTGTTTGCTTGGGACACGAGGGAAGTGATTAAAACTCAGAGTCGTGGGGGACAGTTACTCCTGGTGTATAGGTGGAGCTCCTGAGGGACGATGTTTTAAGTGGCTCTCTAGTGTATGTTTTCTCTCTCCTGACAGTAATGGACGATAAGAATGTGGCAAAGCTCAATGAACTCATCCAGCAAGGGTAAGTCAGATATACAGCTTAGAGTTAATTTGGCTCCATTATACCTTTTGTGTTTATTTTGATGTTTAACACGGTGAGCGAGTTTACACACAGATTTTTCTTAGGATAGTAAAGTATGCAGCTTTTGAGCTGGTATACATACACTCCATATCATGTTTACAATGCCTCTGATAAGCTTACATCCCCAACAAGAGAAGCTAGAATATAATGGCTATGATATGCCAATATAAACCAGGGTAATAGGGCAGTAATGCACTTCATCCCATTAAATGTCAGTCTATGCAAATTTAATTTCCATGCTCATATGCCATATATTCTGTGTATTTCATTTTAGTGCTTGTGCTACACACAGATAAATCTTATTCTGATTATTAGGATATTATTATTATGAGGATATTAATCTCTAATTTTAAATCAGTTTCACCTCAAGTAGCTTCAAATTTAGAAGAAAAAAAAACATTTTTTTCATATTGTGTCACATATATATTCTGTATCTACTAGTTGCAACACTTCATTGGAGCTACATCACACTTATAATGAGGGAAATATTCAAACCCAAGATGCAATTGTTTTATGGCTGCAACATTACATCAGATAGAAAACATCTACATGTGTTGTGCATAATTTTATATACGTTTCCCTGTAATTCAGCAGGACATATATTGGTATCTTTGGAAAGCTTAGAGTTTATAGTGAAGTTCTGTTCTGTGGGGTTCATCAAAGCTCAGCTGCACAGCAGTGACAGACCCACCAATGGGACTGCAAGGTTACAGAGTTTATTTACTAGAATATGTTGTAAACCTGTGGAATGACAATGACACTCCTTTGTAAACTGTTGAAAGATGTGACATGGTCCTGAGACGCAATCCTCAAAACATTAAATGTTTTTCCGATGCTCTCCTGTCTGTTTGAGCAGGGCCACCACCGTGCGCTCCAAAGGCAGGAACCTGCGAATCAAAGCACCCATGTGCCGTGCGCTAAAGAAACTCTGTGACCCCGATGGTGAGCACACACACACACATACATGCATGCACACACAAAGAAAACAAACATTGGTGTTGAACATACATACCATCTCGTGGCGAGAAGCAGGGTTTGTGTGGGCGGGGTTTTGGTGGCAACAATGGCAGCATGTGAGCAGGAAGGGTTGCGTTTCCATGGTAACTGTGGGGGAACAAGAGTGAGGAGGAGGAGGCAAGTGGAGATGACTGCTCTGACCGGCTGTCATCTATTCCCTCTGCTCAATAACATGCGTTAAAGTTGGCGGAAACATGGGACAGCAGCTTTCGTATTGTCCTCTCGCTCACGTAGTCGGTCTTTTTTTTTTTTTTTTACTATCACACAAGAAGAAAATGCTGATGTTGTGCTTTTTTTGGTTTATTCCCTTTCAATCACAGTACCGCAGAGTTTGGTTGGACTGTTGCTGCATGCAGGTAGTGAATCCGTCATGCATGGAATGTAGCTAGATGGTATTTTTTACTCTAACCCGCACTTGTCAAGTTCACCTTCCACGTAGTCTTCTTGTAGCGCTCTAGATTTCAGTAATGTGACTCTCGTAGCATTTCTCTCTGCTCACTTCTTGATTCTCCTCACTACGTAGTGTCAGAAACCCTTCTTACAGGTGGCCGCTTTGAGCACTACTAATCTCGGCCTGAGGTTGAACCCCGACAAATTCCCTCTCATCGGAGAGAGAGAGAGCTGTGTCATTGTCTCACTCTGTCCGCCTCTCCCTGCAGGAATGAGCGATGAGGAGGACCAGAAGCCAGTGCGTCTCCCTCTGAAGGTGGCAGTGGAGCTCCAGCCGCGGAGTAACCACTCCTGGGCCCGTGTTCAGAGTCTGGCCCACAACCCCCGCCTGAGGTCAGGAGTGGTGCTTTTCAGATATCTAAAATTAGGTTTTGGAGGCCTTAAATAAATGATAGATTTTGTTGAATGGCTGGCTCGTTCAAATTTGTCCTTTCCAAATGGTTACATGCTGTATATTTGCATCATTAAATCCTAATATCACTCATCAATTAGACACCAAAAGGCTAATTACACAGCTGACGCTGTCATTAAACTATATGCTGTCTCACAATTTTAATTTGATAGACTTGCTATATTTTGGCTGTTGGGCTCATTTAGCAAATAAAAACAGACCTGGCTGTAAAATAAGTTTTGACATGTATCCAGGAATTCATCACAGAGTATCAAATTTATTTTGTAAACTAACAAATACTTTTCTTAACTGTTAAATGAAACCTAAGCATTTCTTGTTCATTTCTAACTGGTAAATATCATCATATTCTTTACTCTGTGTATGTCTCGAAACCTAATCTCAGTAAGGTAAATGGAATTATTGACTATTATTCTACTCTATCAGTAAAAATACAGTTGTTAAGCACCTGAGATGCTCTTGGCTATGAGTTGTTCATTTAGTGTAAATCCGAGAAGTGTATGTGAGGAACATGATAGGCCTAAGTTACTCAACTCAACACCGCCTTACCACAGCAGCCTCTTGTGTATCAACAGCTATCACCTGTTGCTTAACTAAATATTTTGGTTTTCTCTCCCAACACAGGATGGTGGTGGAGCTCCACAGGAAAGTCTCCAGTCTCATAGAGTATCTAAAACAGAAGTGGGCCTTCCACGATGAGCGGATTGTATCCTTTAACACATCATGTGGTCAGCAAGGCTTTACATGTTACACAAACTGATGTTACAGGAGGTTTTTCAAGAAGACATAATAGTCTTTTTTCCCCCGAAGGTTTCTTCAAGAAAAATAGTTAGTGGGAATGCTAAGTGTCTTGTTTTAAATCACAACCAAGAGGTTTTGAGGACTATAGTACAGCTGAGAAATTGGTATGGTGTGAAATTTCATATTTGATTAGCTTGTTGAGGCATGTAAAGCCACATGCTGCATAGGAATGAATGGATTAAATACAATACTCTTTAAACAACACACATTAAACACTCAACCAACTCAACTTGAGTTCATAAACTCAAGTTTATGAACATGAACATGAAGTTTTATATGGGATGAGAAATATTAATTTTGATGTTAGTAGAACCACTTGGGAATTCAGCAGAGGTTCTTTACTGAACGTTTGGTGTTGAGGATGCTGGTGTCATCATGTCAAGCATGATCCTTGACATTGCGGTGTCTAGATGAAGAGTCTTCTGGAGAGAGAGGCTCTGGAGGGCAGCCAGTCAGGCACAGCCTCTCCCAACAAAGCCCAGCAGGAGGAGCTCTTCCTTTACCCTGCCGAGAGCAGCACCTTGACCACGCTGCCTGGTGTGGCACGTGTGGTCCACTCCAAGGCCTCCTGCACTGTGCACTGGCAAGAGAGTGGCAAGAGCCGGCCTGGGGCCAAGGAGCTGCCCGCTGCCCAGATTCTGGGAATCCACTCAGCTCCACCTCCGCGGGGTGGTGCCAAATCTGGACGTGGCAGCACTGCTGCTGCCAGTGCCTCAGTGACTATGTCGGGTGACACTCGTCGACCCGAGCCCTCTTTATCTGACCCTCCGTTGGACAGTTCTACAAAAGCAGAGGAGAAGAAACTCTCGTCTTCGTCTGCGCCCTCTTCCTCTCAACAGAATGTGACTCCCAGTGAGGAGGTGGGTGGCACTGGGCCGCTGGAAGAGGGCAAGACATGTTCTGGCATGGAGGCCACCGGAGTGGGGACCAAAAGCAAGGAGAGGCCAAGTAGTGGTGCAGAAAGTTCATCAGAGCAGTGCAGAGAGGAGCCGAACTCCAGCACCTCCTCCCCAGAAGCCAACCGGACTCCTCCAGGCAAGCTGGCAGTGACTGGCTCAGAGGAGGCAGCACAACAGGGCAGCACCACCCTGGCAGCCAGAGAGCGGACTGTTGAACAGATAAGGGAGGAGGGCTGGAACGCCCGTGGCACAGAAAATGTCACCTTGGCTGAGCTCTACCTGATGTTGGGGAAACCCAGCAAGCTGCAGCTGGAGTATGAGTGGCAGCCCGCCGTACCGGTGAACTCCTCCCACGATAATGGACAAGGCCTGACACACCTCCAGCCTCGACCGCCGTCCAGCACACACCGTGTCCTGCGCTGCCTGCTCAGGCTGGTGGCCACCGAGGTCAACCCGAAACCTCTGGTAGGGACAAACACACTTGTGGTCATAACAGACCAGTTTAGGTTACAGTCTCAGAAAGTAGTTTAGGTGGGGTTGCAAAGATCTGTTGTCAGCATTGTTCCTTTCTATAAACTTGTTGATTTGGTATATTCATAATCAAAGCCTTGTTTTGTTTACAGCATAGCTGTGGTAAGCCCAAACCCCAAGTGTACCTATAAGAATCCCAGTCACTGAGATGCAGAGCTTCCAAGTATGAGAATGCAGTAGAATAATGTGTCTATGGTGTAACAATATTGTTTTGTTTATCGTGCAAAATTGGAATGACTCACCGCAGAAGCCGACTCTACACAGAACAATTGAAATTTTAAAAATCTGATTATGCAGTTAAATTCACCTGACAGAGGACTGGTAAGTGTGATAGCAGGTTTTCCATTACCATAAACGGCGTCTTATTTGTGCCAGGGAACTCTGAAACATTTAATTGTTAAGATAATTGAAAAATGTTACAGAAATGATTTAAAAAAAAAAAAAAAAAAAAAAGCAACTAATACTAGCAGTGGGCCAAAAACTTCACAGTGATATCAAGTTGATTACAAAAATGCAAAAGAAAAAAACAAGCAAAACAAGGAGGTATATTGGAGGACAAAAAGTAACACTCCAGTTAGCTAAAACTGATAAAAAGTTAGATAAAAAAAGATAAGTAAATCAAAATAATTAAATGTCAGGTAAAAATGCAATTACATAAAACAATCACAAGTAGAATTTGGGAAGTTTGAGATCAAATATCTGAAATGTCTGGAAGGTATTAGTGTAGTAATTTTAAGGAGGTGCTAAATTTTGTTCAGGGGAATCAGGTGCACTAAAATCAAAACCAGTCTTCCCAAGTTCAGACCAAACGCAGGTCTAATGGAGTTCATCTGAGCAGCAGCAATGAAATGTAAGATGGTAATTTTCCGATGAGGGCTTTGTAGATAAAGAGATACCAGTGCATGTCATGTCTCTCACAGAAGGAAGACCACCCAGCCTTATCATACAAAATACAACGATGTGCACCATAAACATCACAAGCTGTAAATCTCAAAGCAGAAGGATACAGTGTCCCGAGGTTTAAGAGTGGAAGAAAATGTGTGTCTGTAAATCACATCAGCCGAGTCCAAAACTGACATCAACACTGTCTCAACGATCCTTTCTCTACAAAACATGGGAAAAGCTGGCTCTGTTTCTGTACATACAGCCGTCCTTAATCAACAAGCAAAACTATATATATGAAATTTGAATGTGAGTTTTTCATAATTCCAGATGTCAAGATATTTATATCCTGTCTCAATCATAAATCCATTCACAGTAGAAATATTAAAATCACTATAATCAATAGCTCTGGCTCTAGAAAATAGCATGAACTTTTTTTTTTTTTTTTTTATCTGCATTCAAAACAGGCCTTTGAACTTTAAGTGCACCTTGCAAAATATTAAAGGAATGCTGTAAATTTTCAGCTGCTAGATGAACAGAATCAGCATCCTAATCCATCACTATGTCATCCACATATAGATGGACATGACTGTTTGCTAAAGAAGAAACAACATCATTGATATAAATAGGGAAAAGAACTGGACCTAAATTTGAACCTCCTGAGCCTCAGAGATTTAAATCAGCGCATTGTCATTGCAAATCTCTACACAATCTATATGCATGCTAATAAGGCTTGACAGCACTAATCTAAGGAAAAGAAATTGCAGTTGAGCAGTTTCATCTTGTACTCAGCAGTGTGATCAGCTTTTCCAGATATTCCAACCAGATCGCTTTCCCTGAGTGACGTAAAATCCTGCTTTATTTTACTCATGTTTATGTGTTGATTGTCAAAACTGGCTTACTAACAGTGCTTAGAAATACCTGCTCTCACAATCACACAGTCTCACCACATCAGTAATAAGCACCACACCAAATTGTGCAGCCCATCCACACTATAAAACTTAATTCATAAGTGTGGTTCAGCTCCTTTAACACAACACTTATGCCATATCACGGGATCACAGATAGTATCTGGTCTAGAATATTGATATATTGCCTTATGTTCAGGGCACAGTAACGATGAGTAAGCCCCAAGGCTCATTAATGTGAGGATGTCACTTTGAAATATTTTACACCCAAGTTTGCTCTTGCCTCCTATTCTCCTTCTTTTATCTCACCCAGTTGATATTATTCAATCAGATGGAGCCTGGCTTGAGCACCCATCTTAAAATACTACTGGATAAATAAAAGATCAGATTGGTACTCTGTCAGCGCTCAGAAATGATATCTACAATGAACTGTGATGCCGATTCAACCTCAAACTGGAGTGTTGGCATTATTCAAAAGAATCAAAACCGCGTCATTGATTTCCCTCTTCCTCCTCCAGGCTCCAGAGCTCTGCTCAACAGCCACATCGCCATTCAAGACCCCCCAGGAGGAGCAAACCCAGGCCCTCACTCCTCCAGGCAAGGCTCCCATCCCGGGGGTCCGCAGCCCCAGCTGTGGCCGGCAGCCAGCCTCCGTCCGAGGGGCCAAACTACTCCTGCCAAACGCTGCAGCCTCAGGTAACTTCACCCCTCTGTCACACACTCTTGGTTTACTACCTCATCTATTCACTGGGCATTTTCTCACTCCACATTCAGACTGTTTCTGTGGTCTTTAGTTTATTAGACGTAATACATTAGGTTTGAATTACTTTTAGTTTCAGGATATGTGTTTTTTTTTTTGTTTTTTTTTGGTGAAACATCCCATTAAATATGCTCATTTCTATTTGAACATCTAGCTGCATTATTAGTTTGCAAGGCAGGCCTTCCATATGACATAGTTGTTTTGTTAGTATGTTTATTTTGTTTCCTTTACTTTCCTTTGCTTATTGTGTTAAGCCAAGTGTAGTACAAAAGTAGTTGTTCTTATCATTAGACAATGATGAGAATTTTGATATATGAAGAATAAACGGACGCTGCTGATTAGCTTTATTAAATACTCTGAGCTCAGTATGTTCCAGATGTAAGCGACTGTCCCTGTCCTGTCTGCTCCAGGTGGACGTAACCTGCCTCGTTCCCTGCTGGGGCCGACATCGGGCAGCGACTCTGAGGGCGGCGTCTTCGCAGTTCCCACCACGCTGCCGCCTAACAGCTCACGCCACTCGAGGATGTTCTCCCCCAACAAAGAGGCTGAGCTTGCCTTAAGACAGCAGCTGGACTCTATCAGTGTACGAGACACACACACACACACACACTCAGGCAGTAAAAAAGTTAGAGGACTTTAAGCACAATTATAATAATACGAATAATGAAACAATTATTTTGGAAGTTGGTATGAAACAAAGGGAAGAATAAGAAACATTGCAGATAAGAAACTCTGTTCTGATATAGATTATAGTGCATGACTTACATCAGGCACTCAGGAATAGTTTCATACTTAACCATTTACTTTAAAGAAAAACAAAAAAACAGTGTGTACAGAGGAGAAACATGTCCTAGATCTCCCTTTTCAGGTTTTCCTTACTATTTGTCACCTGCTGTCTTTGAATTCAAAATATTCATATGATTAGTATATTTAAGAGGCAACTGTTGGTATTTATGTGGTCCAAAAAATGGTGCGATTATGAATTTTTTTCTTTACCTTGTAGATGCAGTCAGACCTTTTCCTCCCTAAACACAGGAAATCTCGGAACAGGCAACTGCGGAAGCCACTTGTGGTTCAGGTAAGAGAGGAAGAAGAGGCTGTTTTTCTTGACTCATTCCGTGATATCACAGTAAATACAGTTTCCACAGTTTTGTGGTATCACTTTTTTTCTAATAATGGCCTTGTAAATGCCTGGCCTAAGCGGGCTGTATCATAGGACGTCGGAGCAATTAGTAAAAGCTGTCACTGACGTCCTGCAGGTGCAGAAACTGGACAACAGTGTGTGAATTTTGTCAAAATGTTGTCCATTGTCAAAGCCATAAAACAAGTAACTGATCAGGGTCAGCGAGGGAATGAGCTGAATGCTTGTGCCGTAATGTTTCTTGATGGTGCATTTCTGTCATGATGTTCACTGGATCCCGTTTTGTCCTCAGCGAACTCTGCTCCCTCGCACTACTGGCGACACTCCACAGCACGTGTGCTCCTTCTCCATCCTTTCCAACTCCTCGGCCACAGGTACTACCTCAAAACCAAGCATCCAGACATACAATATTTTGTTGGCTGATGAGGTTGTTTAGCCCTGCAGCCTGTTGCTTGTACTTTTCTGTAAAGTTGTCATGACTTGCAAAGGTTCAAAGAAGCTAATGGAGATGACAGCCTGAATTTACATCTCTGACTCCATGGGAAACTTCACCCACAATGGTCACAATGTGAAGTTTAAGAAAATGTTTGTGTAGTGACATGCAGCTAATGCAGCCCTTTAAAAATAGCTAGCAGTCCATGCTGACCTGTATCACACATGATCATTTGTATGAGAGAAATATTTTTTACATCCTGTATCCTGTGGCTTTGACTCATGTATTATATTCTGCCAGTTGTTTGTTATGACAGTAGAAAGATATTAAACTCATTTCACACATTGGCAATTTCTATGTAATTGGGTAGAAATGTAAATGTGATGTTTATGGTTTCTTGATTTTTTTTTTTTTTTTTTTTTTTTTTTTAAATAAAAACATATCTTTCTTTCTTCAGAAGACTTCACTCAGTGTTTTCTCACTTCCTGTTTTTTCCCTCAGGAACTGGCTCTTTCCGGCCAATCCAGACCCGCCTGGCTCCTTCCTCCCGCCCTCTCCTCTCCAAAGCTTCCCCTGCAGCCTCAGGCTCGTCAACATCCAGCCAGCTCTCCAGTATGTATTATCATGTATTGATCTGTTTGTTTGTGCTGTAGTGCCATTGTATCCAATTCCAGACGGTGTAGGACCAACAATTTACAATCAGTAACCAACAGAATTCATCCTGGACTGATACAATTTAAGGTTCTCATAAATGAAAGATGTTCTCTTTTTCAAAAGCTGAGCATCACTTGCCTTACTTTGTAATTGGACAATAATACATTGTTTTTGCAATGTAAAAGGTAAATCCAGTTCTGCACACTTAATTTAGTTCCTGTTGGCATCAAAATGAGCCCTTCCTGCATCTTATTAATCTCATGGATAACTGTAGAATTTTAAACTAATCACCGCTGAATCTTTTCCTTAAATATTCTTTACTTTTAATTGCTGGATCCTCTGCATGAAGACACTGTTGTTCAAAATGCAAATTAAACCTTTGCAATTCTTATATGTGTCTGCTCAGAAGTAATTGTATTTATGTGTCTAAGCATCTGATACTTATGAAATTTGGTGTTTTGCCTTTTTTTTAACAAATTTTCTTCACTTGGTTTCTGTTAGAGAGCTCGCAATAATCACACAATGAGACTGAAAATAACATTAACATCCATTTTTTTGTTGTTGTCGTTTTTTTCTGCGTTCAGCTTTCTAAAAAAGGCTACCACCACTTTTATGTCTTAATTATAGTGTTATACATATCAGGCATTTTTGGGTGTGCTTGTTTGAGGATAACATGCAAAACAAAAGCACAGTAAAAATAAAGTCTCTTGTATTTCAGAGCTGTTTGTTTTGTTTTGTTTTGTTTCAGGTGCCATTGACCTCGCAGCCAAGTCTGCAGGCATCATCCCAGGCAGTCCCCGTCAGGAGCTCGAACCCCCCAGTGTTGATAACGACACGCTGCTCAGCCCTGCGCCCATTGTAGAGTCCGAACCAGACGCCCAGCTCCTCCAGAACAGTGCCCAAGAGGTCAGGCTCACACAAACACAAAATGAAAGCTTCACAATATGTCTACATTGGAGGCAGTAAAAACACTACTGAATATTCTTCACACATACATGGAAATATGTTATCAGTAATGTAAACTAAGACCTTAACACTACAAAAGCCAACTCTGTATTCATATTTTAAAATTTAATTTCTCCAAAGCTGTCATGTCGTTTTCCTGATTATTTCATAACTTCACTTATTCTGCCTGTTTTTTCTGGATTGTAAAACACCAGAGCAGTGCACTGCAGCACTTTAGTCCTCCTGTTTCACACATAAAATTTCTTACATACCCTGAGAGCAGTAATGTGATGAGGATATTGCGGACCTGCTGGTTTTCACTCTGGCCGTCTAATCAGGGGCTGATTTACACCAGTGATGCATGGTGAGTGCAATTAATTACCTGGTAGGAGAGAAAAACAAGGCTAATTTGAGGACCAGAACTCAGAACCACTGCAGTAGTGTGACGCTACATAGGAAACAGAGTGGGAAAACACTGTCGTACAGCAAGCGATTGCAAACCCAGTGAAGAGCCATTTAGCTCAGAATATCAGCTAAATTTGGAGGTGAAATCACCTCTGTCTGCAAGTGCTGATCAGGATACTGTAACTCCATGAAATTTGCAGAAAGTTCCCTAGGGGTATGACAGTAAAACTGTTGAGAACCACTATAGGATAACAGGTACAGTGTTTTTGTCTCCGAGTGCACCCTGTCCTGTAAAATGACCTTGTTTTCCTTAGTAATGCAGAATAACCTTTGGACCTTGTGACTCAAACAAGGTGTCTGCCCATACCACCAGAGAGCCATCACCATGTTCAGTAGTTTGCAACAAACACTGTGAATTGCAGATGTCCTTTGCCTTTCTCTAAATTTAACCTGTATGGTTGTAGGGGAAGGGCTGAAAGAGAACTTGTGTAGCTATTTTTTTCCCAACATTGAAATTCAACTTTATTTATTTATATAGCCCTTCTTTATGAGCATGTGTCAAAGGACATTACAGAGACGTGCATATATATCTATATATCTATATCTATAGATATATAGATAGATATGTAGATATATAGATACATAGATATAGATATAGATATGATCAACAGTCAATCACGAACAAAGTGATGTGCTGCATGCAGCAAAGCAAAACCCAAGGAAGCAAAAACAAAGCACAGGACACTAAATAGCATGTTGGACTGTGTCAGAGAGCGGACTTTGCCCAGCACCAGCATCCACATAAATACCAGCTTTGCTAAGCTGGTGATTGTGGTGATTGTAGTTGTTTTGTCCAGTTGTGAAGAAAGAGCTTGCATGCTCTGCAAACACCACACTGACTAAATGAAATTTTGAAAACAAAATGCAACCATTAGTATTAACCAGTTACGTGCTGTTCCTGCAGAATGGTGTGCCTCCTCCCAGTCCCGGAGTGAGCGGGGGCGGCGACTCTCTGCTCTCCCCTCCCAGTGTAGCCTCCCTCCTGGACATCTCTCTTCCTGGGCCGCCTGAAGAGGCTCTGGCCCCCGGAGAACACCAAACACACATCAGTGACTCAATCATCGAGCTGGCCATCAACTCTGCCCACTATGGTATGTGTGTGTTTGTATCTTATATGCCATTATTTACTAATAAACAAAAGTACTACATTTATCTATTTCTGCTACCTTTTATGTGTTAATTTAGTTATGGCTGTAGGTTAACAATGTAACAGTCAGTTTTCATGGTAATCATCTGGCCTTGTGTAAAAATTATCACAGTAAAACAAGACAGAAGATTATTTTTTATGTTTACGTGTTTTTAGGTGCACTTACCATTTACTTGCACAACATCAAATGGAATTTCCTGACACGGTTGGAGGTTTACACTGCAATTGGTGCAATTTGCTTATTTGAAACCACAACCTGTGGGCAAACCAACTTTGTGAGGAACAAGATGTAAAAAAATCACTTCCTTTGGATAAAATTAAATAAAATCTAAGTTAAAATACAGTTAATTGTACACCTTTGACAAATGAGCAGTTTCACTGGATTTCTTCCAACATCATGGGGGGAAAGGTGGCACGCAAAATAGCATGAAATGACCCGCAAAATTTGCAAGAAACTCCAAAAACCCAGAAATCTATCAAAATGACTCAAAAGTTGTTGTTTTTTTTTAAATTACGAGCAGTGTCCCTAAAAGTTACAAATAAAAAGAAACAAAGCAAATTTTGTTCAAAGAGTGGAATAAACCATTTCAAAATAAAAGCCTGGGTTTCAAAGAGTTTACCATAGTTCCTTAATTTGCAGCTTGTGTCACCCTGATGTGCATACCTTTTAAAGTAATTCTCTATAAACTCAGTCAGCTGATTTGACTGAGCAGTCAGGCCTCATATTTGTCCCCCCGGCTGTTTTCCTGTCCTGCTGCAGGCGAGGAGGCGGCCCTGTCTCCGGCCAAACTGAGCAACAATGACAGCTCCAAGCTGCTGGCCTCCTCCCCCCCAGTCAGCCCGTCCCGGGGCTGGATCCCCTCACCCAGCCACGACCCCCAGTGGTACCCCAGCGACTCCACTGACTCCACACTGGGATGCCTCCTGTGTAAGTGTTTCTGTCCCTCAACACACACACACACACACACACACACACACGCATATACACATACATAAACACAAACACACACACACACACACACACACACACACACACACACACACACACACACACACACACATATCCAAACATATGCTTTGACTCACAAAATTACTGTTTTTATATTCACCTCATTTCATATTTCACTCTGTTGCACCTACCCATTATCCTGAATGTTTTCTCAGCAGGAAATGTGATTGCACATATAAATAAATATCACTTAACAAATAATATGAAGTGATAATTATTAGTCATAACTAACAGTTCCAGCATAATTTTATATTAGTTGTGCTGTGTGCATTTACTTTGGGCTTTGGACTTATGCCTGCAGGTAGCGATATTTTCATTTAGGAATAACCCATCAAACGTAAAACCAGATATTTAAATTACTGATTAACAGGAACAAGAACTCATTTTCAGAAATGACCCTTGCTGTAGAATAATGTTCATTTCTAAGTTCTTGGAGGTGATTGGTGGCAGAAATATAAAAAGGTTATTTGGAAAGGTTGGAAGCTGCGCATTAATAAAGGCACTGGTATGAGAGGCAGCAAAGCTTCACTTGAGTCAAAACCAGAGCCTTGAAATGCAAAGCCTCAAAATGCACACTGATATTTATGTCATTAATTTAATGTGGTTCAGCTTAAGAGCTTCTTATCTTATGTTTGGAGTCAAATATGAAATTTACTGCCCGAGGAGAAACAAGGAAACTAGTACTCAAAAACTAGCTGATGACTGAATATTATCAAATAATAAATTACAGATATTAATAGAGCTTTTTCTCAGTGCCATGTTTGGTTAACTGATGGACTCCAGAGTTAATACTCTGCTATAACAATATCATTTTAAGAGTAGTATTGAATGAAATGAGGCAGAGATCACGCAACCATAATTAATAATTATATTAAAGTCCTTAATAAAAGACTGAAAATGTGTCAAACCACAGTTTTCATGATATTAAATGAAAACTGAATGGCGAATGGAGGCTCTGCTGATTGACTTTCATTCATGCTAAAACGATAAAACATTTTGCCTCATTCACCAACCGTTCTTAAGAACAACTGACACAGTTTTCAAAAAGATTCTGGCATTCACTAGAATTTGAGATTTGTTTGTAGGTAAAGAACAGAATCTAGCAACACTCCTACGCACATCTGAGTGCCGACATATTTGTGCAAAATAATTGGCGATTGTGTTTTCTTCAGTTTTATACTTGTCTTTAGGATTTTAATTAGATTAATAGTTATATAATTTGGAATATTTTAAGAATTATTTTCATTATTTTACAAACAATTATGGTCTGTTAAAATAAACACAACACTAACACATATTTGAGCTCAAACGTTTTTTCTTGTTTTGTTTTGTTTTAACTTCATCAGTTGTGCGTCCTTCTGCAGATACGGAGTTCACAGCAACAGCATCCCATGCATCTTATTTTCTGTGACTTTATATCCACTATTGACACTAAATATGACAGCTCTGGGTTCTGCACCCCGGAGGATTTCAGCTCCATTGAGCCATTGCAGCCCGTCACATCGTCCCTTGTTGCTGTGTGCCTGCTCTTGTCCTCACTTGTTCTGTAATCGCTTTCTTGCACAGTGAAAAATATACACAACAGGTCGTTTGGTGTTCACTTCCTGCAGCAGTACATCTATTTCAGAGCTACAGACATCTTCTTTTTTTTTTTAATGTCTGCAGTCCAGTGTCCCATCCCCTTTAGACTTGTGTTTTGGCATTCTTGACTTGTTTCAACTTGATCAGGGTCTGTGTGTGACTGTGTGTGTGTGCACACGGCCCTGCAGCCTCATGTCCCTTTATGGCGGCTGGCAGGGTGTTTGCTTTGCTAATTAGGGTCAACTGGCTCGTGCTTTCAATTTACGAAGGCAGAGGAATTCATCAACATCGAGGAGTGAAAAATTCCACGGTTTAAGAACTCGTCATGAATCCGATGTAGACTTTTCTTAGAATCTTTGTTAAGAAGAAATTTACAGAAAAAAACTTTAAAGATATTGGTTAATAACTCATCCATGGAAAATGTTTTATTGTAGCTATTGAGATGATTTTTAGCTGTGACTGTGATTAATCCTACTCTTGAAATACTATATTTATACCAGAGTTTTAATGCTGGAAGTCTACCAAACATGGTGTCGCAGTGAATAAGGTGTGAAAAAGGACTATTACTCTTTTTGCATAAATCAAAGTCCATAGATCAGTTAGTTGTTGTGTAATAAGATGGTTTGGTGAGATGAGACTTAAACCATTACCCCTGTTGGATAGTCAGGCTTATTTGCCAAAAAGACAATCCATTCCTTTTGAGAGTCAAACTGAACAGGATCCAATGCAAAATATGATGTTTCTGAAAGACCCATCTCTCAGTGCACTGCACATTAATAAAGGCACTGGTACCAGAAATAGCAGAGCTGGAACTGAGTCAAAACATTTGAAAGCGGTCACAAATGCAAATTGTCTAGCCCTCCACTCGCAGCTTGTCCCATGAAGATGGCTTTGTTTGTGTTCACTGTCTTTCTGTTCACAGTCTGTCTCTCTCTCTCTCTCTCCCTCTCTTCCTTACAGCCAGCCTGGTCTCTCCTGATAAGGGCAGGCGGACCACCCTCACCCCCTCCGGCCCCTCCAGTGGTACGGCCATCCTCGGTCCCAGCCTCCTGGACTGCAACTCCCACGATTCCTTTCAGTCTCGCGGCCTTCCAGATGTGGCGGAAGTAAGCGAAGCCCTTCGGAAAAAAATTGCACACAAATGTCCACAGGCACATGGCAATATTTTTGTAATGTTTCAGCCCCTCTACTGATTTGCAGTTTTGCAATTTGAAAAATGAACACTTGTCTGCCGATCTTGCAAAACGGCGACCTTTTCCCTTAAACCACCCTCACTGTCTTAACTAGGACTCACTGTCTGATTACAGAACTCAAGAAACAGATGATCAAATTTGTCTTTTCCTTCCTTTAATCTTTTTAAATGTTTTGCAGTTGCACTTTGGCACATACACAGGCTATGCACTATTTAAAAGGCTATAAACTGACATCGCCATGAATAAACAAAACACAGCAAATTTTACTGCAAATTTTCAGAGGGTCGCCGCAGAATGGGCACTGCATATTTTGCCCAAATGCTTTGTTGTGTGCGCTGCTGTGTACTGAAAGTGGTCTGATTGTGCTTGCAGATGGACACTCAGCTGGCCTGTATGATGAGTGAGAGCAGCGTGGACTACATCGCTCGCTTCAATGACCTGGCACAGGAGTTATCTGTGACTGAGCCCTCCATCCCCCCGCCCTGAGGTAGAGAGGACCTCCCCACCCCTCTCGTCCACCTCGTCCACAGTCGTCTGGACGACATCAGTCACTGAGTGGTCTCTCTTTGCTGTCCAGACTGACTGAGCTGTCCCTCCTTTCTGGGAAGGATCAAGGATGTGGAGAAAGACCAGAACCCCCCCCCCGCCCCAAAGCCATCCCCGACCTGTTTGTAAAAGTGCAATAATAACGGTGAACCTTGACCATCGTCTCGAGTCACATCGTTCAGAGCAAGTGAGAAAACGTGTTGGTTTCACTGAACTGTTCCTGTCGGTGAAATGCCCTTTAAAAAGAAACACTTTAGAAAACAAATAACGTTTACAAAACACAACCTCATGTACAGGAAAAACCTACGCCATATCTGAACAAAATATTTTCACTGTCAGTCTCTTCTCGCAGTGTCTTTTGTCTGTTTGTCTTCTCTCTTAGATCTGCTCCCTTAATGTGTAAATGCTCCAAAATGTGCAGTTTAGACCCCAGCTGGTCTTTAAGCAGCCGGTGTCGGGGCTGTGAAAGTAACGGCAGCAAAAGTCGAGGTTGAATGTCATGAGAGATTTCTCGTAGTTGTTTTTGCAGTTTAACCTGTAACTTTGGTTTCAAAAGTAGAATGCAACATAGCAGGATGAGTGGAGGGAAAATGCCTCGCTTCATTTCACGTGCACTCGCTCACCACCATTATCAGTCCCTGTACTTTTGTCTGCACTTGAGCCTCAAGGGCGCGAGGGGAGCTGACCGTGACACGGAACACATCCCAGATATGGAAAGAAGAAAGCCTGCCCTGCGTTTTGAGAAATGTTACCAGTTATAGTCGAGTGACAATAATGGCCACTTTTGGGCCGCTCCACTCTTAGTTGTCGATCCCATAGCTATGATTGTCTGCTGCAGTCATTACCTTGCATTATGAGCTGTCTTCATATTGGAGCAAAGAGCTCATAGTGTCCATCACCAGCTCCAGGAGTTGTTCTGTGAACCCCTGTTTCCTTTGAATTCTTCTGTCCAACCTTAGGGGTTTAATGTATGTTAACATGAATATAACATCCTTTAGACTTAAGGTGGCATTGTGGTTAAAGTTAATAACAAGTTGTAACATATTCTTAAGCATTTCTTGTTCCAAATACCCAGAGAGTTAACTTTGTTAGTATTACATGTTTAAGCTTATAGCTACATTTTTAATTTTAATCAAATTTTTGACGGCTCAACACTCAACGTCTTAAGGGGAGGAATGACCGCGTCGGCTAAATGACATTCCTCGTTAAAATCCAGTCGTTATTGCTAGCTGTATCTGAGTTCACTAGTAGTTCTGGTGTGATTAAAAAACAAAAAGCTGAAGAACAAATATAGAGTGCCTTACCCACAACATGGGCAAGTGGCTGTTCATTCTAAGATTAAAATTAAAAATGTCTTTGTATCTCTTTCTAAATTTCTAGTGATGTTTCACTCATTCAAGCTCCACAGTCGGAAGAGATCATCAGCGGGAAACACATGTAATCAAGTCTAACACTAAAGCCATGGTTGAACACTCCACTTGTTAAGTAATGAGAAGGATTCTTTTTTTTTTGTTGTTGTTGTTGTTGTTGTTTTTTTGTGAAGCATACTTTGACCCCTAGTAAACCTCTGATTGGTTGTACCTTGTGGGTGAATTCCCCATTGACTACTGTTGCTAACAAACAAACAGGACACTATAGCTATTGTCCATACTATTGGCTTCAAAAATGCCAACTCATCCCTTTACGCCTTTAAAGGTACTTTGTGCTGAAATGCAGCCCCTCTCACCATCTGATTGCATCCTTGTAGTGTGTTATTGTTCACAGGGAATACAGGCAAGATGTAAAGTTAACGCTCAAATGATGCAAATGTTTGAATTTCAATTAACCAGCACTGACGGTGTGTAACGTTGCAGTATTGCAGTAAAACTTCTTGTCTCAGCATCATGCTTATTTTCATCTCTGCAAGTGTGCAGTTAGCCGGGGAGCTTTTAGTGTCATTCCTTACGCCGCATTTCACATTAAAAGCATCTGTCTCCTTCCAGCACCTTTGGGACTCTCAAAGAGTTAATGTGACTACTCACCTGAATGACTGTATAATGTAAAATCTTTCGTGATGAATATTCAGTGGATATTAATTTCAGAAAGATAACATCTCAAAAGACTTCATACTAGATAACAAAAAGCAATGAAGATGGGTTTGAAATAAATATATAGCAGGTTTTGTCTTTGATTCGGGCATGCTTTGTTTTGTTTTTTTCTGTTGAAGGATTTATTTGTACAATGACAATTCCAGTATTAACTGCGCTTTTGTAACATATTGTAAATTGTTATTTGGACTATTTATTGTTAACATTTGCAGAGAGGTGTTTTCTGTTTAACTTAATATTAAGATAACATCTAAAAAGCAAAAACTGTTGTGTAAAGTTTTCAGTTTGTAAAAGGTGTTTTTATTCTGTGTATAAAGATAGTTATGAAAACAAATCCCTGGCTCCATCAGTATGTACAGTTGTATGCAGGATGGTTTTATTTTGTATAAGCGGTTGACGCTGAGCACCACTAAAAAAAGCAGAAAGAGAGCCTCTCTAACAGTGAATCTTAATTTTTATTGATTTATTTGCTATTTTGGTAGACTAAACTCTGGCTTCATTAAAAAGGACCTATTGCCACTGTTTTCTTGTGTTTTAGAGCTAGAATATAGTTCCTATCTTAAAGGAGCATTTAGCAGCTTCACTTTAATGAGCTTTATGTGTTAATGAGTTATGCTGGCTTCTGAGTTGAAGTTGATTTTTTTTTTTTCTTCTCTAGGCACTGGTCAATCTGGGATAACTAAAAATAAGTGACTGACAAGCTAGAAGCTCGTGACAAATGCTAACAATGCACAGCAGACATTTTTAGAGCAGCTGAGGGGCAAATGTATGCACTTCACCACACTGGCTAGTTAAGGTGTGCCTTTTATGAAGAGAGGCAAAAAACATTAAAGCAACCTCTGGAGAACCATAGCACACATTTATACAAAAAAGGTGGTGACTTAGATCATTGTCAGCAGTTTTTAGGTTTGTCATGAGGATGTTTACTGAGACAGTGGGGAGGTTTGATGCCTCCACTAACTTTTTTTCTCCTGAATTTCCCCTATTACTCTCTTTCCTAACTGTCTCACAAAAAAAACAAAACTGAAGGTTAGTGGCACCAGGCAGACAGATTTGCATCTTGCAACTAGTTTTATAACTTCATTTAAAATACAACTATAAACAATAGAATAAAATAAAAATGTACCTTTTAATACATGCTTCATAATCAGATTTATCAATATTGATTATTCCCTGTTAATGCAAAAGCAGTGTAATGTTAAACATCCATGGGGAATAAAACAAATAATTTAGAAGGGAAGTGAACTGAAATAGAAGGCTGATGACATTTAAAAAAAGTTTGAAAGTTGAGTAAAAACAGGAAATCTGAAAACTGAACAGCGAGTTAAGCAATCTTTTTTCCCCTGTCATTTGTTAAAAGCTCTATTTATGTTTCGAGAAAGCCACTGATCTCTTTCTGAAAAAGGCTGAATGACAGCAGGAGTCACGCTGGCCAAGCGCTTGTAGTTTCAATTTCTGCTTGCAAAGGCCAGTCATTTTCAGTGGGTGTGTGTTCTGTGTGTGTCATGCAGATGACTGAGGATCAAAATGCCAGGTGTTGTGCTATGGCTCTGAGGAGTGCATGTTTCACAGCAGCCCTGTTGTAGCACAGTCAGTGTCTACATTTCATCCCTGGGGTCCAAGCTAGGTTTCTACACAGGTCCTCTGCCAAAACAGCCCAAGGGACTATTACATCATATGCTGCTGAGTATTGCGTAATGCATGTTTTTATATATATATTGATATACATGTATGACTCATGGGGCACCCCAGTGGCTCACCGTGTGGAGCGTCTGTCACATAATGCTAAGCTGCAGCAGCCTGGGATCAAACATGGCCCAGGCCCTTTGCTGCATGTCATCCCCTCTCTCCTTCCTGTCTTCATAATTGTTCATCCAATCAACTTCAGACTTGGCGGATGTATTGCTGGAGAGCCAAGGCAGTGCAGTGTCAACTCTGAGGTCGATCACGAGTGGTTGCAGAGAAAATTGAAGGAAAGACACATACTGTATAACAGAGGTCAGTGCAGTTGAGGCAGGGGGAGGGGCTCTCTTGGTGACATCATCACCACCATGGACTAGGCCAGCGTTTGGCTGAATGTCTGCAGCCAAATGACATGACACAGCATTTTCTCATGTTTGAATGAGTTCTGCACTAGTTGTGGTAAACCAGTGCTTTATTTTAAAGTTGAAAAATAAACTTAAAAAACCACAGAACCATTTGCTCAGTTGTGATAAACTGCTCTGCCAAATCGAGAAACAAAATTGTTTTCAAGTTATCTTTTTTGGGGATATTGGCCAACATATCCACTAAATAGATACCAGTATACTTGTGATGAGCTATAAAGTGCCAGTAACAGCGGCCAGCTGATTTGTCAGTCAGGCTCAAGGTACCAATAAAACATCATAGCTCCTGGCTGCAATTAGGTGCCACTTTAATTATGAATGCTTTATCAATTAATCAAAATTAATGGTTATGAAAACCCCATGTCAAATGAATACCAGCAACTCAGAGTATTAATTGCTGATACTCCAATCCAATGCCAATAATTAACACAGCATCACTTGCTCAAACTGTCTATGGAGCCTTGAGCTTTGAGTTTCCTCTGATCACACATCTTGTCCTCCTCTTTGTGTTTTGAAGGACAAGTATAAACCAGTATAACCAGTAGACCAGTATAACCAGTAAAACTGCTAGTACAGCTAGCAGTTTTAGAGCAGTTAAACTGTAAATCAGTGTTTTGGCATTATGTAAAAAAAAGGTTTATTCCTGAATTGCAGAAATGGTGGTAAATTACAACAGCTGAACCATACAATTTGTTAAATCTGGTCAAACTGCAGTAGTCAGTCAGTGCAGGGAAAAGAAATGCTGACCATGAGGTCTTGCTGCCAGGCAGTCTACATGCTACTGGTTTACTGTGTAGTTTTCAGATGTTACACCAACACATCAATATCAATTTATATGTCACGAGTGTTGTGGACAAGCATTGCTGAAGCTGTTCATGTCTGTATGACTTCCACATGGCAGGTTCACAGTCTCCTGACTTGTCTGTAACATCTCTCCTGCTGGACGTCCCGCCCTGTGAGCCTCTCAGCCCTTGCCTCCCTCTGCTTCACTCCTCCTCACTCATCTTTAGCTTTCTGCTCCTTGCGAGCGCGAGAGGACATGAGTCTGAAGAAGAGGGCAGGCCACAGCGTGCGGAGGTAGATGGCGAGCGTGGGCAGGGGCCCTGCCAGAACAACGTCTTTACTCTTGTGACGGACAGCGTGCAGGACTGCCTGAGCCACGTCCCTGGGATCTCGGCCAGTTGCTGTGGTCTTGTCCAAAACTGAAAACAATACAACACAGCAAGAAAACATGTTACATCAATTATACTGGTTATCTTTTCAAAATTAGTTTTTGTAGGAAGGTGTATTATATTCTCCTTTTGGTCTGTTTTTGATTGTTTAGCTCAGTGACTAATTAACAATTCTGTCATTACAACAATGATTACGCCCACATGTTGGTCAATAATCTGCTGATATTTTAGAGTTAGTTGGAACTGGCAATATAGGGCTTTTAGATGGCCTTTTGCATTAACACACGTGTGTGCAAGCACCAAATAAAAATAAGCACTGATATTACAGATTTTATGATAAATTCTTATGGTTTATTGAAAAAAAAATTAAAACTCAAAATGTGGCAATGGATAAGGTTTGAGGTAAATCAGTTAGAATAGCATATTTGCATGTTTTACAGCTTTGTAAAATGGAAAAGCACACAACTTGAATGAAGTCCAACGGTCTTTCCCATTCAAATTAACATACCAGGATGGTTGCAGCACCAGCTATTTTTATGTGTGTCGTTGCCATGTTGCCAGACTAGCGTCCATATAAACTGACTTCAAGTGAGTCGCTGAGTCACTGAGGTGAAAGCATGGAAATGAGCGGGTTACCCCATTCAATTTCTATGGGTGAGAGGTTTTGCAGCGAGAACCAAATCAGTGGAAAGACGTCTTGTGTTTCAGCCGGTGTCTGTTAGCTGTTAAAGTTACCAAACACTTTTCTTCTCTACTAAAGCTCAGCTGAGCACGACTGTTTGTAGCATTTAAGGAGTTTTAGAAAGTAAAAGGTCTGTTTGATGATGCTGACCACCACATGAACACAGCAAATAGTACAATGACTGTTCCAGTTCATTCAAGTTGTGCAAAAACACCTATTTTCATCCCTTGAATTACTCACTAAAAGCTGAAGTGTGGGACAAACAAATCAGGCTTTGGTGCTCCACATAAAATGTTACTGTACAGAGCACACATTAACCCAGTGCAAATGACTTATTACTTCAGTGTCAACTTGTATCTCTCTGTTTGGTTCCCTTACCTCCGTACTTGGAGCCATCCCCTGTGACGGCGTTCAGAGACAGGTTGGTTCGGATGTATCCAGGACTGATGACAGTCACTGGGATCCCGTAGTGATCCACCTCTGCGCGTAAACAGTCGAAGTAGGCCTGCGTGGCGTGTTTGGAGGCAGCATCTGACCAGAACAGTTACAAACCCAAAGTCCTGCTTCATTCTCATGAGCTCACCAAAGAGGAATAGTGTTGGATATAAGTTGAAAATGAGTAAAGAATTACTCACAAGCTGATCTGTAAGGAATGGCCATTTTGCCTTGGACGCTGCTGATGACCACAATGTGGCCACTGCGCCGGTGGACCATAGAGGGCAAGAGGGCTGCAGAGGGAGGAAGGAAGAATTACACATCCAGCAGGTATTACATATCGTGTAACCCCCTCAGCCTTCCTCTCCCTGTCCGAAAGGATCCATTAAAATCTATTTGCTTTTCATGCTTGAAAATAAATAACCATTATACAGCAAACATGTCATGTCCCACAAATTATGCCTAGCTGTAGAAGGGCAATAGTGGGAAATATGTTAAGTCATGTTTTTTGGTTGTAGGTAGCAGGGAAGGGGGAATAGGAAGTGCTGGTGATTGGCATCCAAGATATTGTGCTTAATGTACACACAAATGTTGTGGTGCCTCCTCAGGCCAGTAAGTCAAACTTCGGCAATGGCAATAATAAGACGCATCATTAAAAAGGTACCCAAGATAGTTTATATTCAAAATTTCTCACCAAAACACACTGTTTGTGTCCTTAAGGCCTAACAGACACAGTGAATGCGCTCCCTACCTGAAAACACATGTGCAAAGCCTTATTTTGGAATATTGTGAGAGTTGCTTTGTTTACATTTGTGTGTGTAATACATCACCCCTATGCTCATAGCATACTGGAAAATATGATACAAACAGTACAAAAACACACTTGAACACACAAATATCACCATTGCCTCATATACACAGATATCACTACTGTTCGTAGATAAGAACTGGATAATGCATTAGTTATAGTAACAGATGCAGACCCAAAGGTTGCTGTTCAAATGTAAAAAAACAAAACAAAGACAAAAAAAGGAATAAAAGATCATGAGACTGCCGTTTTTCTTTAAATCAAACACTCATTGGGTGATATATACTCATAAATCCCCAAGTAAATCTTAAATTGCTTATTCTGACATGTCGGTACAGGCTTGAGAAATCCTATGCTGAATCCTCAGCTGTCCCTGAAACCAATGTGGCAAAGAGTTGGACGTGGAATCTGGAAGGGTCACATTTCTCAGAAAACTGACAAAATCAGATTCTCTCCCTGCTCACCTTGAGTCAGAGCAATGGGCCCAAAGTAATTTGTTTCCATGACGTTCCGATGAACCGAAACGTGGGTATCCAGGATGTTACCACGGTAACTGATTCCAGCGTTGTTGATAAGGACGTCAACCTGGCCGTAACACTTAAGGATCTCCTCTGCAGCTTTGCCCACTGTCTCCGTCTCAGCCAGGTCGAAGGTGACTATACTGGGGATGTGTGTCTGCAGGCAGAAAACAATAAAGAAGAAGAGAAGAGAATAATGTTACTTCAATCTATTCTGGCTACGTTTCAACGATTAGAGTCCTGCTGGCTCTAAAGTTCCACATTGGTAGGAACATAATCACAACTTCTTTTTGTCATTTTCCATAAATAGAACCATGAGTTGAGGTAAAATGATTTAGGCTGTTAAAGATCAGACAGGAAAACACATACCTATAGTAAACGATTACAAAAATCTGGAGGTAGAGTTTTAGCACATCAATAATTCAGTAAGGTAGACTTGTGTTACAGAGGACCTTTTGAGTAGGTAATTACAAAAGCAGTTAAATAGGTGTATCATTTACCTTTAAATAAATTATACAGTATTTTGCTGTTGACCTGACAATCTATAATCTTGATAACAAAAATCATATTACAAATGGACTTACTTCAGTTCAGTCTGTATTCCTTTTCATGTTTAAAAGACCATTTTTTGCAGCCTGTCTATCTGTGGACCTTGCCTCTAAGCTGTACATTTACTTCTGTATATACAGAATCTCTCTGAAGCAGAAATTTCATTAACTTCAAACATTTGTTTTGAGACAGCCTTATCAAAGGTAAATGAAAGAGGTTGCAAGGTGTGTGTGTGTGTGTGTGTGTGTGTGTGTGTGTGTGTGTGTGTGTGTACACACTTGTGTCTGTGTGTCTGAAGTTGCTGTGAGCTCTTGGACGACCTCCTGCAGCCGCGTTGCGTCTCGGCCACACAGCACAAGCCGTGCACCTGCCCTGTGGAAGACCCGCGCGCACTCTGCAACACAAACAAATACATGTGTTGCTGGTGCTCAACATTGCAGCACGGCATGTTGGCACTTGGACTGCAGCATAGGCAAATATCAACACATGGTTTCATGTTACATTAACTCACTCTTAAATGAAATCAACAGCTGTATATCCGTTCAAATGGATTTTAAAGTTAAAGAATTTCTACATGTTTGACTGACCTTTTCCCAGGCCGGAGCTGGCCCCTGTGATGACCACCACAGCGTCCTGGACAGAGGCTCCCGATCTGAGGCGGACCAGCACCCGGTAGAGCATCAGGACCCCCACACTTGCCAAAACCAAAGGCAGCATGCCCCCTCCCATCACACGCTCCATAGCTGGCGACACACACACCACCTGGGACACAAACACACAATGACACTCAAACAAATCAAGTTGTTGTTTTTTTTTTGTTTGTTTGTTTTTTTAACCCTGCAACTTTTAAGTGCAGAAGGAAGCATTCAAATTCAGTGCTTTTGAATGGAGATTACATTAAAAACGTGCTTCAAATTTCACTGCTTATATCAGTGTCAAATGAACTGTGATCATGGCTTTTGGCTCATTCATGCAAAAGCGCTGCTTTGTATTAGAAGACAATAAAAATATAACAATATGATTTTATTTGTAGAACACTTTTCTTAATAAAGTAACAAAGTGCTTCACAGAAAGAAAAAAACTAAAAGCAGCAAAGAAAAAAATGATCATAAAACAGGGAGGAAAAAATCTCACACAAAAAGTAGGATACTAAAACACAGCAACATATCATGCTTTCCAATAAAACAGTGTTTTGAGAAGTGATGATGACGAGGTGTCATCAACCCTCCAAACCAGCCACGCTGCCTCTCATACTTTGTAATTTTCTGCTCTGACGCCCACTGGACAGCAATTCAAAAACTGAAATCCAACCTAACAATTCCCAAATTGTAACATACAAAACCACATAAGATGAGGTTAACCCTACTGTTTCTACCTGTGATTATTAAGATGATATTTTGCTGCAATAAAAAAGCAACATCACAATTAATTTGACAGGAAAATGGAGTCAGTGCCAGTCATCCATTTTACTCTTGAGCCCCACAGAAATCAGAGGCATAAGATGATGTGGCAGAAAATGTCTTCATTTACAAACAAATACTATATTTGCATGCAAAAATGACTACGGGGAGGGGTGGGTGTCGGGTGGGGTTGACAAGCCAAAATATGTCTTTAACAGCAAGCTCCTATGCCAGCTTCCAGTGCCAAAGGGATCGTGGATGTTTTAATGTGCAGCTCATTTAGTTAAGCTCCTTCCACTCGTCCTGTCTCCAAAGCATAGCACAAACAACCAGCATAGCAACAGTGACAGCTATTACCATTCAGTGCATGTGCACAGACATGCACACACACACAAAGATCTTGTGCATGCACATACACAGTTCAGAGCCAACACTCCTGCAATGTAAGCATTTCCTCTGACTGAATGGGAGAAAATCTCAAACTGGGAAAAGGCACTAAGAAGTGCATTTAACTTAAACTGTCTAAAGTGCATTACAGTGCCTTCAGTAGTGCAAGATGAGATTAATTTTTGTGAAGAATTGTTTTGAAGATTATCTTATTTTGGCGGTGCTTGGATGTTTCACATGATTTGATTAATGGTTCATGATTTGGTAGATACATTCTTTATATTTGCATGTAAATTAGAAACTATAATCAGTGCGTCTGTAGGGATTAGGCTAGTTTTTATTTGGCGGAGTGATACGACGCGCACTAAAGTGATACATGAAGTCATTTGTTGGTGTTGTTCCACGGTTTTGAATGGACATCACAGTAGTCCTGCGCAGATGTTAACACAGACTGGGAGCTTGGCAGCCTAATTTAAATTAAACCAGTCACTAATTGTTGACTCTTAAATCATACCTCAAACTACATCACAGCACATCCGAGCTGACACAACATAAGACATCTGGGTCAGTGAAAAGTCTGTCACGGCTCTATTGCAGCAATCCTAACCTTTGTACACTCTAAACAGGGCAAGGCAACTGTCTTCCACCAAAAACATGCAATGGAGCCAAGAATCAAATGTAAATGGTGACATGTCATTGGATTATAGTAAATATGACTGGGTGGGTCTGGTGTTTGCTGAAATGAAACTCGGACCATTCATTCGTGCTGCTCTGTGTATTATGTGTGCGCAATGAGCAAGGCAACGTAAAGCCCACCGGACTGTTTGAACCGTAACTGTCAGTCAAGGGAGAGCATAACGGCTACAGGATATGTGTTGTTCGGCTAGTAGCACAAGTTCAACGGTTTAAAAACTTGGTCATCCTCGACATTGTAGCTGCTAGCTGACTAAACTAGCATGTAGTGCGCGTCCAGCTCACCTGAGTGGTCGTCCTGTGGTGAAACACAGCGGCTTAGAGTCGGGACAGGAAGGGGACACGACCAACGGCCCGAGTGTTTCCTGCGCTACGAATTGTGGGAGTTGAAGTTCGACGTGAGCCGGCGCTACCTTGCTAGCCTGTTAGCCGTGTGAGTTAGCGTCCAGTTATACTCACCCTCTCCCCTTCATCTCAGACAGCCTCTCTTCGCTCACATTTTATCCTGAAAACTATTATTTCTGTCCAGGTTGATTTCTTAGCATCGTGTGACCGCACACCACGATTAAAAAACTTTTCTGAAACCACCCAGAAGGCTAGTTCCCGCTCAGTAATTTGTGGCTGCAGAGGCAGTGGCCCAAGCTGTTGTCAGGACAGGGATGACAGATAGTTGATACAGAAATCACAATACTGACACCATGTCCATATTTTGGCAAGAGGCACCAGACACAGGCAGCCTATTACTCATGACTCCAGAAAAAAACAGTGCATCTATCATCTTGTCATGCCTTGTTGTCAGTGGTTTGGCTGTGTGGAGGCATACAGAGTGTGTCTCTTTCAGCGGATGATCTGTTGTGTGGAGAAGGCTCTGGGTCTGGAAGGCACTACTGGAGCCAAGGAAATTATGACTGCACTTTGAGGCAGCCTGGACACAACAGTGATGGGAGATCAGTGAGCCCAGGGTGACTGGAGAAGCACTAGCCAGCACTATGTCAAGGATGTCAGAGCAGGATTACTGCCCTGTTTCCATCATGCATCACTCCTGTCATTATCATTATGCATTATATCATCCTATTTATTAAGATGACTGGTGCGTCCCCACCTCACAAGGCCCAGGAATCATTCTGATGTTGTAAATATATCCAGCCCATGTCTCTGATCAAGTGGTGAGCCTGTAGATGAGGCTGACCACTCTTACTCAGTGGGTCAGCTGACAAATAATTGGCCTGCTCTGGTTACAAATCAACAAACTCATCAAGTCTTCTGCCTGTCCGTCTGTGCACTCGTGCCTCTGCTCAGTGCTTTTCACTGTTCTATCCCTGTTTCATTTCTGCTCCTTCCATGGGTTAGTTATGCTCTATGCACATATGCAAAATCTCTGTGCAGAAACTGTAGTCATTATTGTCGAGTTTAATTACAGCACCGCATCACTGAACTTATGACTTCAATTTCTCACCGAGGACAGATCAAATTACATCTGCTTTCCAGCAGTCACAAACCCTTCAGAGGACAAACTGCAATTCAGGAATGCTAAATTACTCATTTCAGTAAACTCTGCCTTTACTAGTGTATAATTCAGGTGTTTTTGAACATATTACAGAGCACTTTTTAAGTCATGGGGTTGGAGTTATAGTTTTATATAAGCTATAATCATGTTGTGCTGCATTTAAAGTGTTAAGAGAATAAAATTTTAAGCCACAATGGCACTGGAGGGTTTTACAAACTCTAATGTTGTGTACATTAACTCAAGAAATTTGAAATTTAAAGCTGAGTGACTTTGAAGCTTGTTATTGAGAAAAACAAACAGGCGCTTTTCCACACTCTTTTGGCCTGTGGCTCCCCAGCTCCAACACAACAGCTACCACAAACCATGGCTGAGCTTGCATAGTCAGTGTAAACAAAACAGCAAAGAAAGGATTGCAATCTACTTTGCTCTTCTCCTGCAGCTTACAGCCAGCGGCCTAGGTCACAGTGATCTGAGCAGCTGCTGCCGATCACAAATTGTGACAGAGCAGTTTGGTGGTCATGCAGTTGATTTCTATAAGCATCGTTAAGTGAGGCAGAAAACAAGAACCCTGTTTTGACCTTTAGTCGTTTTGTTTTACAGCAGACTCCAGTCACACTGGGGAAGTTTGCACATTTGTCCTCCATTTCCCCTAAAATGCAGCTTTTTCCTTGTTGAAACCAAATGGCACACATCTTTCATGTTCCTCAATGAACACAAAGGGCAAAACTCTTGAAGTGTGCTGATCTGTGGACATCAACAGCTGGAGAAACAAGTTTGTCAAGTCCTGACACGATTGCCTTCCTAAGGGAGCAAAAGTGGAAGTCTTGCCCCCAAACAAGCTCAACTTTCAGCAACTCTTGTAATTCCTGAAAATGTAAAAGATGAGGTCATCCCTCTATAAATATCAATAACCCATGCTTTAACTAAAGCCCCCATTAATGTCAGACAATTCTGCTAAACATCAGGAAAATACCGTGTGAAGTTTAAGGCCTTTATTTCATTCTGTAAATCTTGACTGTCTTGTACTCGCATCCTACAGCCGTTTCCTTTCGTCCTTCAATGTTATTATCAAGCCACTTTTGTGAAATACCCCCAGATTTTACAAACCTTGAAGTGAGAATACATGTGGACCTTATTTCTGATACATTATTTTAATGTATCTTTAAAGTGATTTACATCAGAGAATCTCCAACGTCTTACAGATGGAACCCCTCATGAAAGCTTTTAATTTGCTCAAAACCAATTACACATCAGTTAAAGTCAAAGAGTGAACACATTGTGAAGTCAATAATCCCCTTCTACTTCTAATGGGAAGTAATGACATGTAAGAATAACTTGATTTTCATCAGTGACAGTAATTTGGTGAAAAAACACTTTTACCGATCAAACCAATTCCTTATATCTGGACTCAATTTTTTCCATTTTCACATTATTGTTGGTAGAAATGTATCATTGCCTCTATTCTGATCACAAATCATTCTTCAATTCATGAGACTTATTTGCCATTATTCATTGCCTTAATCTCACCTCCCGCTGTGTCCAAGAATATGAAAACTATTGATCTATATAGCAACTAATAACAGCCACCACAGGATACATGTACACAGGTGTGTGTGTGTGTGTGTGTGTGTGTGTAATTTGGTCTGTGTGGTCCCACTGGCTGAATCATCATCTTTAGTGCTCAGAGGTGTTTCGTTTTCTTCGTCTTTCTCAGTGTTAATGCAGTATACATTAGAAGCGATCTACATACACATCTGAGAAAAGTGATTTAAAAAGTTTGTGATTTTTTTTTTTTTTAAGTGATGAGGACATTGAGCCACTTCACTGTTGCTTCAGTGGATTAGAGATGGGAGGATAAAGGGTTTTATCGCAGACTGGGATGAAGAAACACTCACAAAAAGTTGATTGTGGTAAATTTCCATCACCCAAATACTGTAAAACTGTAAATCGTGAGGATATTCACTCAAAAAGCCGTTTAACTTGCTAACGTACAGACTTATACTGATTTCCTGATTTATATATGCAATAAAAAAAATTGTTTCTTAACAAAATATAAGGTAAAGTGATCCCAGTATGTTTCAGTGCCATTTTAAGAGTTTTAGGTATATTTTTATGATTATCAGGATAATATCGTGAATCGCAATTATTCTGGCCACGAGGATTGTGACATGAAATTTTCATGTCATCCCATGCCTACTTCAGATGTCACTCGCTTCCTTTTGACCAAGAAAATCTACATGAACAAGACAGAGTCTCAAACGATGGTGCTGCTATTTGCCGTTTTCAGGACATCATGTGAAATCCGTTTAATGAAAAAAGGTAAAATAAAATACAGAAAGGTGAGTTTGAAATATCCTAATGTTTAATGAAAGGGTGATGTACTGATCAGCGAGAAAGGGGTACAGTAAAACTACGAGGGAAAGGGGCAAAGAGCTTGGATGTACTCAAACCACGTCTGTCTGTTTCAACCGCAACACAATTCAGTCCACAGGAACTGCTTCTATACCCTTGTGCACTAGCTTGGTGTGTGTCAAGGATGCAGGTGGAGGGCGCAGGGGAGGAGGCGCAAGGGTACTATGGAGATAAGTGTGCTGTTGTTGTCACATACAAGTAAAAGAAATGGAAGGGAAAAAACAATTCCTTCTAGTTTTAACTATATCCCTCTGATCAATCAAAAGTTCAAAATGGAAGCGCCCACCACGTGTGGAGCTGACCCCTGGGCCTGATCATGGCTTCCACTCTGCTTACTTCTGGGGATGGATAGGTTCTGTTTTTTTGTTGTTTTTCCTTATTTTTCTGTTGGTTCTTAACCCTCTTCAGACTGCGCTCATACCGCATAGAGTTCGTAGATCTTCTTGGCGCAATACGCCAGGGCGGCCAATGCTATCGTGTTATGGAGTCTCTTTCTGTGGATGTCATCCCTGCGTACCAATACCACAGGCGTGGAAGAGGTGAGCGTGTGCAGGGGCAGCCGCGAGAGTTTTTGGCTGTCATATTCCACCTGGTACTTACAGCAGGGGTCAAACTGCCAGGAAATCCCGTAGAGAGCGGCGCAGGCCACACTGAGGGCGCCGGCGGGCAGTGCCACGTAGCGCGAGTATTCGGGTGGCAGCGAAAGTGGCGTCATGAGGCAAGCAGCACCTGACAACACAGCCGTCTTGTGCAGGCAGTTGCCCACGGCGATCCAGCGGGCCGTCTCATCTCCGATGCGCGTGGGCTCAATCACAATGTATTTGTACTGGGCCTCCAGTGCCTGCTCCAGCTCGTACTCAAACTGGTCCTGCGCATTCTCCCCATTGTAGATCTCGTGCACAATGTAGCAGTCTGTCGCCGCCATCACTCCCCTGTACACACACAGAAAAAACAGACAGGGACAGAAAAAGTAGAGGTTAGAATAACAATTATTACATCTTACGCATCAAGCCTCTCCTTTTATGTGGGCACTCTACCAGTTAGTTTTTTTTTTTTTTTTTAAACAGTTAAGGCAGCAGGACCACAGTACAGAAAGTTAGAAACAGTTGTTTTCCTAGAAAATGGTGAAAGGAAATGCCATTGTTTTGCATATATCCTTTACATTAGCTTCCACATGTGTCTGCCAAAAAATTCAGTCAAATGGCTCATTCAAAGGTTTCTGTCTGGTTTAGAGAAGCATGATATATGAATTCACATCACACCGTATGGCAAGTTCATTGCATCATATCTACTTCAGCTGAAACAACATGATAAAGCACCGGTGGAACTGTTTACTTTAATTCCTTGATGACAATATTCCTACATGTTTTGCTAAAAATCACTTGAATGTCTGATAGCACAAAACACAATTCCCAAGACTAATATCTGTCAGCTGATACAGTCTGTTGTTAAAAACCTGATTTCAGTGTCTCCCAGTCTTTCTTTAGCTAACTGCCGCTGTCAGCTGGAAATCATAAGCCAGCAAACTTTACACAAGATGTGTTGACTATGAATGAGGGCTGAACAACACATCGTTATCACACCGCTATCTAGATATGAACATGCCAGATATCGATATCTCAAAAGGAAATGATATGGACATTATCAGATTTAGGTTTTGGCAGGTGTTAGTTGACCAAAAGGTATCCTGGACAATTTAACCATGTTCTCAAAAATATTTATACGTCTACAATTTCAGAGATTTCTCTGCTTATATCAAACTCTCTTGAAGCATGACAAGACGACATTTGACATCCAAATATGTCATTCATTGTCAAAAGTCTGAGGCCTTCACTGGATGGCGACAAGATGGCAAGTAAGCCCATGGCACAAGTTTTCTAACAAGTCGGACAACAAGCTCACTCAATTTCAAGGACAGAGGCATGGGATCAGACTGTCACACAGCATGTCACTGGTTAATAATTATGTTGAAAAAGACACAAGTTTTTGTTTTTCTTTGAATATAGGTATGCACTCCAAAATAAGAGCTTTGTTTCAGGAGAAAATGGTTTCTATGACTGCAGTACCATTTTATTGGAGTAATTGTGTTAGTAATATTGACTGGGAAAAAAAAAAGTTTGGTCTTTACCACACTTCTAACAAATAAGGTAAAAGAAGTCTAATTTTAGTTGATCCATAAATTCTATCTGGTGAAACATTTCTCCCAAAAGTTAAAGAGTGACATAGATGTGAACTGCTCTTTCTGTGAATTGCCTCCTGAAACTTTCTCCTGCTTACTTTGGTCTTGTAAATTTGCATGCAGGCTGCGGAAAGATATCAATAATTTCATAGCTAACAACATTTTCTTTGATATAACTCTTTTCTACAGAAACATATTGGGTTGTTATGTTTATAGTAACAAAGTGATACATGCATTTTACTTATTAATTTAATTTTACCTGCCAAATTCCACATTGACAAAAGCAAATGTCCAAACCAAGAAGCTCAGTTCTTTGTGGTCATGAGGGAAATGTAACAACACATGTCACTATTTCTTCCTCACAATACAAAAAGTTCTCAAAACTATGAATGCAGGCAATAGTTTCAATTTCTTTAGGCGAGTCTCTTGTCATACACTCGCGTTTATTGCTTATCTTTTTTTTGGTTAGCTTTGTTTCATGTTTGCTGTCCCTCTCTCTTTTGCAATAATTTGTTTCACTGTCAGTGCTTCACATATTTGGAAGCAATGCTCTTTCCTTTGTTCAGAACTTGAAATAACGATTAATCAAGAGATAAAATAGCAACACGGACACAAGTTCAGGAAGCTAGCTGAGGCGCTGGTCACAAAAACGTGAGCTAGTTAGCATGGGACAAAGTTGGGGGACTGGCCAGCTGAGTTGAAGCCCGTTTTACTTCCCATCAGGTCAGCAGGCTGGGCGAGCCCTGCGCGCGAGTGAACCGAGAAATGCCATCCAAATATTCACAGAAACCTGGCCTACAATTACACACAACTCCCCAGCAGTTAGTTAATCAAAACATCACATGAGCTGCTAGCTATCCCGCTTGCTAATGTTAACTGCTCACGCTAGCCTGCTAACGTTAGCTAACCAAGGGGGTAAATACCCACTTGTCGCTTAATTTGACTCGGAGCCCCGAACAGTCCGTGTACGTGGGACGTGACACGCCGCGATATCACCGAGACAAACTATCACATTAAAAGAGCCTGGTTAGGTGGGATAAGATGTGGAGTAACTGACCTCTCCCTGTTTACTGGGACACCGCGCCTCCTTCCGAGCGACGCCATGTTGGAGGTACAACAGTGATTGCGGCTGACGTATAACAACACGATGCATTTTGGGTAATGTAGTGTATCAATTCACCGGACGCATCGTGTTAACTGCGGCTACGCACTACAGTTCCCATGATGCCGTCCACGCAGTGTTTCTACCTCTTACGTATTTTATTGTATTGCATATACGGAGAGGTCAGACTGCATTTTCTTTATAAATTCAACAACAAATAAACGGAAGTACAGTCTTTTAGAGGTACAAAACGCACAAATACACCAAAAACGACCACCCGGGAGGGAATGGAGGGGCAAAGCTGCGAGACTCAGATAACGCAAACCGTGTCATGAATGTGAAAACCCTGCAAAGCTGAATAAATGCATAGGCAGCGTACCCAGTGTTCCTAAATGTGGCGTATAGTACAGTTTGTTCCGTCCGCGCCGTCCCGTGGACTCACCCATATTGTGCCCTATCCCGGTGTGTCGAGGTCTGTCCCCGTCCGTGTCCCGGTGCGCTGTGAGCTGCCGTCCGTGCGCTGTAACCTTAAGCTCCGTGGATCTGACTGCTGGCTGCCTTCCAGACTGCCTGATCATTTAGTACAACATGCAAACACAACAAAATGCAACAAAAATAATTGCGACTTTACAAACCAGCGCGGACACCAGCCATGCACGATGGAGTCCATGTTATTATTCCTCGCTGATGCAAAGAATGAATTTGTGGAGCTCTTCTCTGGGATTTGATGAATATTCAATTCCATATTAAGGCTCATCAACTGAGGGCGTTTCGAAATGGCATTCACACTAACTCATAGATTAGTCGTTTTTCCACAATATGTTGTGCATCATCATAACCCTCATCCCTGCTCATAAGATCCTCCTGAATGGTGTGAATACTATCCTCTGAATAATACGGTGAACTCTGTTATTGACAAAATATTAAGATGAAAACAGACTTTTGGGGGGACTTGAGGAGCACAATAGCAGCTGCTATCCCTACCAGCAGCCAAAAACAATAATTTTGGGCTTTCCCGTCATTAAGACCATAGCTGGCTTGATAATGTTGGTGCCAGCCCTTCCTGCTCTTTTCTTTGCTCTTGTGTCATGCAGTTCCTTGACGGAGGGCAGCTGGTGTTCAATGACCTGCTCAGTTTGGACAACATGCTGTAGTTTGTCCTTGGAGTCAAAGAATTAGGGGTGGGGAAAAATATCAATTCACAGAAGTGACCTTTGACTCTGACCTCAAGATATCTGAATGAAAACAGGTTTCATGGGCACCCAGGGGTCTCCTCTTTGAAGACATGCCCACCTCATGCCAATCCCATGCAAGTCAGGGCACAAACCATGTAGTTTGTTTTTTTTTTTTTTTTTTTTTTTGCATTCAGTCCAAATTTGTTCCTTTGGCCTGTTGTAAAATGGTGTATTTGAGCAGACTAAACAGTCTTGGAGTTGCGTAATTTGGGTTTGACTGGAAAGCTGAGACTCTTGTGGATTAAATGAGCCACATTTGATTTATGTGTGATGACGTTTGCGCCTATAGGAGCCATTTCACTGTAGTGAGACCATTTTTTGAAACTTGACATCACTGTACAAAATGACTCATTGTAGCTTTTATGATAATCACAGCCTCATGAGAGTTTACGTCCAAAAACCAGAGGATAATTCAAAAGTCACAATAAATCACAATATCAAATTGCAATACTTATACCATCGCAATATTTAAGAATCACAGTAGATATTGAATTGGCACCCAAGTATTGTGATAGTATTGAATCGAGAAATAAACATGTCATCCCAGCCTGACAAAGGAAGCTGAGCTAAAGAGTTATACCAGATTTAAATGGGGGATGGAAGAATGCTTTATCTTTGACCTATAAATTGCCTCCATGCTTGTGAGAATTTGAGCTGCCTCAGTTAGTGCAGAAAGAACATCTGTTGGCTCCTGTTGATGTACAGGATGTGCCCATCACATTTAAGTATGTAGGTGACAGTGGTCCTGCACTTGAATGTCTCAGCTGCTCACGCCTCCATCTTTGTCGGTGATAGTCTGTGTTCCAACATCATCTGCAAAGTTAATGGGATAGTTCATGCATTTTTTAAAATGTAATTTTCTTTTTATTGTGTAATAAAGAGACAACAACACAAGTGTAAATCAATACAAAATGTGAAGTTGTGAAGTAGAATGGAGGGGGTAGCAGTCATAACATAATCAACACCATCAGGACAGAACAAGATGACAAAAAAAGAAAGAACAAAGCAAAACAAAAAAAAAAAACAAACAAAAAAAAAAAACAAGAAAAGGGGAAGAAGACAGGGAAAAAAGCTGTTATGTAGGATAATAGTGGTGCTGTCTTCCTCTCATTGTTACTGAGTGCTTGATACTGACTGGAAGCTGCAAAAGCTAACTGTTAGCCTCCTGCCACTGAGGTGCAATTTCCCCAGGCTAACATTCTTGAAAATAACTGCTTTAATCCACAACTGTTTGAGTTTGATGATGTGTGTAGGAGAATTTTTACAACCCGAAATGGTGTAAAAGTTTATTACTAAAAGAAAAAAAAAAAACATTTGGAGCATCCAACCAGTATCCAGCACTCAGTAACAATGAGAGGAAGACAGCACCACTACTGTCCTGGGGTGGAAGAGGTGTAAAGACTGTTTTAGAAGATGTAGAGCACACAACACAGTCTGCACTGATTGAAATCACTGCTTCATTTTTTCATAGTGTTTCTCAAGCTTTGGGGGGCCTTGATGCATCCTGCTAAGAGTGATTACATTTACCACATTTTGCCAATTTTTCAGTGGATAAGAGAGCTAGTGGACTTGAATGTGTTACTTACTGTATCCACATAAAACCTGGTTAACAAGATATGACATAATTGAATTTTGGAAATGACTTTTATAGAGTTGTGCAGCAATGAAATTCACAAAAGCCCCTCTGTCTGTGTTTATTACTTTGAATAGGTTCTATTCAACATGACATGTTTAACATGTTTATTTAAAGAGAAGAATGATAGTTTTCAGCTGCATCTCTTACAGTCCAGTTGCTCTGTCATTTAAGTCATGTGTACTCACTGTGTCCATGTGCATTTGTGTGAATTCACTCATCAAGATTATTTAAAACAAATGGAACAAATACCAGAGTCCACATTAGAGTACACTAGGATAACAGTAATCCATACCTTATCCAGTGTATAATCACAATGTTTAATAAGATTTGAATGCCTTTTCTGGCACCTGGAGATCTGAATCCACACACAGGACGAATGCTGGAAGTATTAGTAATGAATGCAACATCAGCACAAAGCCAGTCCACCGACAAAACTACAGTGATGGATATGTTTTGCAGTCTGATTATAAATAGTTTATGAGTGCACACCAGCAATAATTAGTGTGTTGACAGTGTAATAACAAAACCTCTATAGAAGCATGAAGGTGCATCCCTGGGAATAAACTGAAAATGTTAACCAACATTGCACTGACCAAAAGCTCCACAGTGCATTTTAAAATCTTTGGACTGAACATATTCCCCTCCAGATCTGACACAGAAACACATACATAGCTCCCTCAATAAGACAGGAGCAGGCAAAATGTGCAGCAAAATGACTGTTTGCAGCACCCTTTACAGTCAGTATGGACAGATTTGTGTCAAATATCCACATTGTGTCGTGCTCTGCGGTGTCATAAAATAAATGCATCATAGAAACAAACCATTTCATAAGTATTTGAGTGAGTTATTTATTTAGAAAGACAACAAAAATGAAGAAAAACAAAAATATTTCACTTACACAATAATGTAACAGGGACTGGTACACTTTGATGCATTTAGTGAAGCCATCTGGTCTAAACTCTACACGTGTTAAATCAAGCATTTCTATTTTCTTTCGACAAAGCACACATACAGACACACACACACACACACACACACACACACTCAGACAGACACATACACACACAGACACACACACACATACACACACAGACACACACACACACACACACACAGGAATAATGCCTTAGTGAATGTCTTGGCCCATGCGATTGGTGTGTGCCAACTAAAAGAAATTTTAAATTTTACATCCACAAGAGTGATTCATGAACATAAAGTGGTTTTGTGAGACTGTTTAATGTGACCACAACTTAAAGGAACAGTACACCCAAATATGGGGGGGGGATCAATCTCCCGTTTACCCCTAGTATAATCTATTACTCCATATAGTCTGTGTGTGATTTGGCAAGGTAACCAGTCTGCTGCAATTTCCTGTCAGAGAACGCCAGCCAACTGTCTCTGCCCTCCCTGAAAGAGGCGGACAAATTCATAAGCCTTCATAGACAGGTGCGAACAGATCATAGCTGCTAGTGTTCTTCCACAGGAAATAGTTCCTGAAACCCCCCCCCCTGCTATGGATTATAGTGGTTACATGTGTCACTGTTTTTCAAAGAGCTATTGTCTTTTTCACATGTACATTTTTGACAGTTTAGGCTCCACCAACACGGTCACATTCAGCTCCACTGTACTGAGGTGAGATGGGGAAGATCACAGAACAGTGGAAACTTCACCAAATCACATAGAAATTATCTGAATGAACAGATACTCATCTTGGCCAGGACTCCATTGAAAAACTGATTTCCAATCTCAATCTGATAAGGACTATCCTTGGGGTAAGTGGAAAAATACTTTGGTGTGATTTGGGTGAACTGTCTCTTTAACTGATTCTGAAAACAGATGGACTACCTTGCGCGTAAAGTCCACCGTGTAAGGTGTGCTGAGGAACCTGAGGCGTTATTCCTCTCAACAAGGAGATTGTCAAGGGCAAACATAGTCAAGCCATGTTAAACCATATTTCAAGTTTAAAAATGATCTTTTACATATTTTTTCTCTTTATGATGTTCTTTACCAGTTTGATATTGTCAGACTAAAAAAAAAAAAAGCTGTGATAAAAGAAAAGAAAAAAAACAAGCGAAGACAATCAAACAAATACAAGAATCTGAAAGCTCTACTCAACCACTGTCGTAGTACTGGATGAAAAAAAGAGAGTGGACACCATGGATTGTTAATGCCCTGTCGACGGCAATGCTTTTAGCTCAGGTGCTAGTTAGAGCAGGGATACTGATCCACACACACACACACACACACACACACACACACACACACACACACACTGAGGTATAGTGCTGCACACTGAAAAGCATTAAACCTCAACCACTTCTTGTGGTTCTTTGATGTTTCTGAAGGCAACAAGTACACCGGTGAAAACAATGCAATGTTTATGTCTGCCTCCAGGCTTGGTCAGGTTTCTGCCTCCAGAGTGAGACATCCTCAGTTTGTGATCTTTGGTTCCGAGTCTCTTTCTACACCCCTCTACTTTTAATAATCAATTCTAATGATTTAAAAAAAAAAAAAAAATGAACAGATTTATGCTATTGGGAATAATAAAAGTTGTTGGAATGACACTGAAACCAAATTACTCAATATTTGGCAATTTGGGAAAATAAATGAGTGGGTGCCTTCAAAAAAATGTAATAGAAAATAATACTAATAAAACAGAAAAAAAAAAATACCTCTGTTAATCACCCACTAAATGCCTATTGCTGAAAGATACCATCACCAACAAAATTAACATATTCTGAATAGCAGTGCCTCCACAAAGGTTTGTTTTTCAGTTCTGTTGGTGAGGCTGGATTCACGTTCCAGTGCTGCCGCTTAGCATTCACAACCAGCAAGCTACTTAAAGCCAGCATTTCAGCCCTGTAAAGCACATTTTTCGGAGAGGTGCGGAAGCTAATTTAAAAACGATACTAACCCAAATGATATCAGATGGGAAAACAATCAAGCAAAAAAACATAAGAAACGTAATCTTCATTTGAGTGTCAGGGAAGCCATCATTGGTTTCATCCAAAGCATCACAGAGAAAGACTCTTGACCATTGCTCTCAATCGGTGAGGCCAAAGATGACAAAAAAAGAACAAAAAACATTTGCAACAGAAAATTTGACCCACATGTGGTATCACAACATGCTCAACGCTTGTTTCCAGTCCAAGATAGGTATATGTGGTTATAATTTTTGGCTAAGGTAACAGACTTCAGCTTTGGTTGGTTTGTTTGCTTGTTTTCTAAGAGGTTGTGAACATCCAACTACAGTATCAAGATTCACTTCGTTTCTGGATATCACTGACAGGTCACCCGAGCATTCGCATCACGGAAGTCTTGCCGTGAGATCAGTTCCCTCTGGATTCACACAATGTCACGTTTAACAATGCCTGGAAGGTCCTCTGTTGAAAATCGGCCTCTAACCCAAACCATGTGGCTATAGTTCTCTCCTGGGAGTCTCTTCCTCCACTCTCCACCCCGTTTCTTTTGATGTCTTGAAGGGGTCATTGATAGATGTGCTCAAAGTACTGAGGCTGAGGATTCTCTTTGACGTATTTCTGAATGTACCAGCAGGTCAGGTGGGCTTTCAGATCCTCTTCCACCACAAAATCCATGGCTGCCTGTCATGAGAAAAATCAATCAATCAATCACATCTTTATTACTTTGATGAGCATCTCCCAAAACAACTAGACAAACAACATTTTATGCAACTCCTCTGAGAGGTGCACCAGCTCTTGATTTTCACTTTTGAATACTCCTCATTACAGACCTACTCTACGATAAATATTCAGTTATTGGTGTGCTCGATTACACCAACCTGCCTGGATACTTCAGATACCCATCAGCCACCTAAAAAGTGACAATATCACTAGCAGCATCAACTAAATCACATGCTTTTTGACTAATACATATAAGTGGATTGACTTTGTTCAACTCGTCATTAGCAGAGATGCAACGATTGATTGACCGGTGACTGGAATCGGACAATTTTCAGCTTGATCAGCCATGACCAGTGACTGGCTGATCAGTCTCAGGTGTCTGATTCTGCCTGTGCCACACGATGGTTCAATGCACACACAGCAGCAGGGAAAGTAATGTCACAGCCCCACACACACACACTAACACCTGTTCATGTGAGTGATCACACAAAGCATGTGTGTACTGTCTGCATGCTTTGTTGTACACTCCCCGTTAATCCTTAGCACCTGATCCCCTCCCTGTGCTCTGTGTAACTGTCCACTACGTTTTTTTACTGCCAATTTCCATTTATTAAATGCAGATAGTGTCTTCTCACAATAAACGTACAACTTCCGTGTTCACATGAAACAATGAAAAAAAGAACAACAAATACATAACAACTTACACATGGTGGTTCACCTGTTAAACCATGTTTACTGCAATTCATTTTCAGAGGGATTTTATTTGTACAAATAAGCTCTGTCCTGTGACCTGGAGCACTTTTTAATTTTTATATTTGTTTGAGTGAGAGTGACAGAGGGTCCTGTAACGTGGTGCAGTTTTAGATAAGGGTTATTTAATAGTCAATGTTTTCTCATCATCACATTATAGTTCTTAAAAAGAAATCGCCAAAATCAGAATCAGTAGGTCAGACTTAAAAAAAAAAAAAAAAATGGAATTAGCCATGAAAATTGCAATTGGTGCACCTCTTGTCATGAGCATAACAATGGATTTACATTCGTAGTGTGAAATTTAAGGAAAGGCCAAAGGTTTTATTTTCATCTCAACAAAGTGTATAAATAAAATGTCAACTATACTAGGGTGATCACTGTGAAATTAACCAACAACAACAACAAAAAAAAAAAACAGTGTACCTTAGCCAGGTGCTTGGCAATGCCTCTCCCTCTGTAAGCGTCTGGAACTTCGGTGTGCTGCAAGTCCACTGTCTTTTTGCCAACATACTCATAGAGCAGGACTGCACGGTCATGAGATCCTGAGGGCAGACAGAAGCTGTGGCTCTTTGTTGTTTCAAGACTTTGTCTCCACCCACTTTCATACTGCTGTACACAGCAACTTGACCCCACTTCACCAGGGGACACCAATAATACAGATCATTTTCCAATAACAGATAAAACTTAGTGGGTTTTCAAAAAAAAATAGTTAGTATTAAAACACAGGGAAAACCTTGTGGCTCACATTTTGCTAAAAAACCCACCTGACAAACTATGAAGTCGGGACTTTAAATTCAGCCTGAATTCTCCAGGTGCTATCCAGCATTTTGTGGCATTGTGAGGAGAGGATAATGCAACATCGGCATCATGCTTGTTAGCAAAATATCTTTAAGAGGCCATGGACCAAGATTTCACACTAAGCCGGGTAAAAGTTTATTTCACTGGTGTTGACTCTACAGCATGTCAGATGACAGTCAGCAAGATTTGTCTCAACAGTCAAGCATCTCAAGTGCTAAACAAGAAATCAAGAGCTGAACAGTGGATTATTGAAATAAATGGACACCAGGCCTTGCTGAAAACAAGTTGGCTGCTCCATACAGCGTTGGTCAAATGCTTAAAGCAACCTTGAATTAGGGCTCAGTGAGTGCTGTCACCTCATCTCTCCATGAGGAGTCTGCATGTGATCAATCCCCCATTCCAAAAGACACCCAAGACTGGCTGACTGGAGACACTACATTGGCCATAGGTGTGAACAGGAATGTGTTTATGTGTTGGTCTTGTGCTAGACGAGTTAAGTGAAGTGTCCAACAGTATTCCACTAAATGCATGCTGGGATAGGCAGCAGCCCCCTGTTCCTCTCAAGTGGAGTAAATAAAGACAGAAGAGTGTATTACTCCAGGAGAGCTTGTCTCTGATGGGACATGCGGGCCAGCATGCAGCCCACATGTTCCTAACCTTTATCTCTGTTTTCACCCGCTGCTGCCTATCTTGGCCAGGACCCCAGTGGAAAGGAGGTTTTAATCTCATGTGGGCTTTTCCTGGTTAAATAAAAAAACAAATCCTATCACCTAGCTGTGGTCAAGCCCTTGGACAAAAGGAAAATATTAGTGAGTGGAGAGATGGTGTCTTCATCCTGGGAACATGGCCCCATTACAGCCTTTTGTTGTCAACATATCAGTTTGAGGGAAGTGTTTTGTACAGGAAGAGCTTTGAGAGATACAAAACAGAATGCACTTGTTTCTGAGTATATCACATGCTCTTGAAGTCGACAAAGTACACAGTGGTAAATAAGCCTTATTTAACCCATCATGAGGCCTGTTTTACTACAAAGAATTTACATCACACTGAAATTAAAATAAGCTGGAAAATATGAACACACGTCAAAACACTTGTATTTCCGTTGCTGTCACAAAACGACAATCCCTGTACCACAGGCTCAGGCAGTAAATTGCAGAGTGGGAAGAACAATCCTTCATGTTGCAAATGGACCTTTAATCGAGTATATGATAAAAGAATTTAATTTGCCCTAACCACAGAACATGATACACCGGCAAGGATGAGTTGAGTTTATCCAATTATCTACTTATTAACATTAAAAGCACCTGAATAAGAGATTCATTACATCTTCAGCACATACCAATGAAATGGAGTGTTAATTCAACCTTCAAAATAAAAGTATTTTTCTCCTTGCAATGAAATTATAGGGTTGTGTTATATTACACTATGTATTCACAGTGGCTGTTTTTGTCAGAAACACTGAAAGTACTTTAAGCTTCACAGATTTAGGGAAAGGGATTTGTATTTTTCCAGTTGTGAGAGGGGTTTTCTAGGAGTCCGGCTGTTCCTCTCGAGGGAATTATTCATCCTCACGAGCAGAAACTGAGCTGCATATTAACTCTGAAGGAAATAAACGAAGTTACGAGTTATGGCGATGAAACTACAACCAACTCAAGGAAGTCAGCAACACTGACCAAGAGCAAGAAACGCTCCTAACTTCGGCTGAATTCGTGAAAAGAAATGTTGTGAGACTGAGCCACCCGGGCAAAGGGGCCTGACGTTTGCCCACACTAGCGGAATAGTGTTTGACATGCAAATGTAACTCGACAGAAAACGCAGTAAAACAGGGTTAGCAGGGCAGAGAGCTAAACTAGCCCGCTACTGGGCTAACATTAGCCCGCTAGCTTGCTAAGTGTTTTGCTGAGAGCTCACCGTTGAGTCTGATGACAAACTGCCGTCGTTTTTTATCGTGTTCCACCTGGATGGGAGAGCTGTTCACCTCGAGCACGTTCACCTGTGCTGCCTGGGCCATAATAACCAGCTGGGGGTCGCGTTGGTCGTGCCTGTGTTTCTCCTGTGTGACTCTACCAGGCTGCTAGCCAGAAATGGCTCACGTACATTGACAAACACGACCGGAGCAAAACACTCCATCCAGGGAAATCAGCTGTAAGGCCACGTGACCCTCGGCCAATGGCAAGCCTGCTCATGTTTGCGTCAGAGAGGCGGAAGCGGAGGGAGCAGGTGAGGTGTCACTGACATACACAGTATCAAACTAAAATGTTTCAGTCACAGAGCCCCAAAAGATGGAAAAGACGCTTCCCAGTGTGTCCGGGTCATCTCCTGCGTTGCCATGTAAACAAACACCGGCGCACGCACGGAGGACGTTCCTCTGGCATGGCACCACGCCAGCTGGGAGCTCCACTGCAGATAACCTCCAGGAGTGAGGACAACTGTTTCAACTATTATGCATTTTACAGTCTCAGTATAGTACCTCCATGCTGTATTGATGACATTTGGGAAACACATAACCCACCATCCTCCAGCTTGAAAAGTGCCTACATTTGTCCAAACCTCCTGAACTCTGACATTAAGAGGGAAATCATCTGTAGAGGGGCTTTCCACATCCTCTGCTGATGCTATATTCTTTTTCCAAAAAAAAGAAGAAGAAGAAGAAGAAGAAGATTTACATGACCTCAGCTCTGACTCAGTGACTTATGACTTTTATAATGACCAACATGAGACAAACTCGTGCTACCTTATACACCTGGTGACTGATAAATCATCATTCATGAGCTACTGGATCTATTTTTAAAACACTATTTACACAGTGATTCATTAAATTGACATTTAAAATATGACATTAATAAAATAAATACAAATAATAATATATTATATCTTTGTATTGCAACATTTATCTACAGCCCTGATTGCAAGATCTGGTGTTGGACATATTAAAGGATGAGGTGGAGTCAGGCAACAGCCCATATACTTACGGGCTCGGTTATTCTTGTTCTAGGTGTGTAAATAGTCTTTTTCTTCAAACATGGCCCAGTGATGAGTGATATAAGCCAGAAATCACTTTTAGGGGGTCAGATGAAGTCGTAGCAGCCAAATCAGTGACAGACGTGTCCTCAGCAGAGCCAGTCAAACACCTGTCAACTGCACTTGAGTGCTTCTTGCTCCAGATTGTGTGCTTCCTGCTCCAGATTGTGTGCTTCAAAGAAAAAAACAAACAAACAAACAAACTTGTAGGTAAAGAAATTTGATAGACATGAATGTTAGTTTTAATACCATAAGGGTGTGCAGACAGACATTAGAGAGAGAGGTATGTCAAGTTCATCGAGCTTACTGGCTGTGTTCAACTTGTTAAGCTGTTGACTTAATCCAGCAAAAGTCTAATGGAGTGTGTCAACTCTGTATGAGATTAACACACGGATGTGTGAGGGCCAGAGGGAGAAGGAGCCCAATTCCTGCCACAGACGAATGGATGGATAACGTTTGAGTTGGTGTTTGCCTGGAGGTTCTCACATTTAGATCAGTGCACTGTTAGTGGATTTCTGAATTGCTGCTTCTGACAGATTACATGATGTCTGTGAAACAAAGGTAAGTGTGAATAATGTGTTGAATGTGTTATAAAACCGTTTAAAAAGTTTTCTTTGTGTTTTTTTTTTTTTTTTTTTTTTTTTTTGCCAAAAGTGTCAAAATTTTCAGTGTAATGATTTCACAGCACCCAGCTGGTGAAGGTTTCACTTACACTCTTTAAAAAAAAACTGCTCACAATAGATCAATCACCGAATGATGTGTATTCTCTAAAACTTTAATAAGTAAAATATTGATCTTCAAGCTCTCTAAACTGTCTGATAATCCTATTTCATCAACAGAACAATTTGAATACTGATTAAAGTCCTTTTTAGCTCTCTGTTGCTGTTTTACACACGTTCACCCTGGACGTAGTACCAACCTTAAGCAACACGGCCCCCGGTGTTAAGCCTACAAATTATTTTAAGGACAATATATTTGTATAATTGAGGGCCGTGGTGGGATTACAAAGCACTGTGGTGGAGGAAACATCTTGATACAGAAACAGATCTGAATTTGACTGAATTTCCTGTTCTTTGTCATATTAAAAGTGGGGCATTTTATTATCTTAGCATGTTAATTTGAGTGGGTTTATCCAATTATCTAATTATTAATATTAGTTGTTAACAGTTTATATTTAGAACAAACCTACAGCTCTTCAGGAAGTGATTCATGACAGCTACACAGCATGATCATGAGTGTTGTGCGATGATTTCATCAGATATTACTGTAATAGTTACATCATGTGAGACAAAACCAATCAAAGTGTGTTTATTCAACCTTCAAAATAAAAGTTGTTTTCTCACTGGTTGATTTCTCACTGCTGAGCCATCACCTCATATTAAAAGCCCAGCAGAACTATCACAGCGGACACTATGATGAATTGTGGTGTTCGTTGTTTAATATAAGACATGAAAATGGCTGCACACGTTCCCTGACAAAGCCTTTGACCCAGACGTTTACAAAATATCGAGTGTTTAAAATAATTTGAGCAAGAGTTAACTACTGATGAGTGGAGTAAATCTAATTCATATGAATTTGTTTATGTGAATTTGTTTTTATGATGTCTAAAACTGGAGTCATGTTCGAAGCAGCAATGGGCAGTGATTGGTTTGTGTGAGATGACAACACCTGCAAATAAAACTGGAGGAGGACGGACAGATGTGTCACGTGCTGCTGTTTTACATTTTGCCCCTACATGTGCTGAATGCATCTTCAGCCTTATCAGCATTTGGAAATCATGCTCTACATGTTTCAATACAGATTAGTCAGTCAAATGCCAAATGTAATAAGAGCATTGTAACATAATAATTTAGTGAAATCACAGCTTGTCTGCACTGATTTATTTGTGTGTTTACCAATATTGTTTGGTTTTTTTTTGTCTAAAGCGGTTGGCACAAGGCCCTGACAAACCCTAAAGCCAACAAACCGAGCCAGAAGAAAAGAGGAAAGGTAAGAACTCCATAAAAAGAGCTAAAAAAAAAAAAAAAAAAAAAAAAAATAGTGAACAGGTGACAGTTGTGCTTTCAACCTTCAGTATTCTGGTTTCTCTGAGGTTCCGGAGATCACCGTGTCATTACACTGATTTGAAATCGTGCTGAGATGGGAATTGTGTATTCTAGGTGTGTCCTGGCATGACATTTCACCCTCTTGCATTTATCAGAAGCGACAATAAAATAATATAATTCAGGATGAAAGTCAACCTCATCTACACAGACATAATGACACATCTTTTAACCTTTGATACACACAATGCCCTTTAAGGCCACATTATCTAGAGAATTATATTTGCTTTGTTACATTAATTGCACATGCACGCGCGCGCACGCGCACACACACACACACACACACGCACACACACACACACAAACACACACACACCAGGATTGTAAGACAGCCAAATGAAAAGTTATCGTAGATGTGGAATAGTCAGGTATGGTTGATATATTAAGGTGTGCATGAGGTTGATTGCTTTCAGGTTTAATTTTATCAATTAAGCCACACTATGGGCTTTTGGGTTTGCCAAAATGGATATAGAGTATATGATATTATGTTACTGTGATAAATGAAAGCTTGACATGTTGTATGGCTACTATAAGTAAAGATTCGACAGTTTTGAATAACATTATATTTTGTCAACATGGTTAAAAAATTACAAGTGGGATAACTCAAGTCTTGGAAAGTCATTTAAAAAAGGTATAATAATATAAACTGACCTAACATGATTTTCAATACATCAATGTCATTTCAACAGCACTGTATTGCAAACCTGGCTAATATAATCAGTGGATCAAGTGGGGGTCCCCCAAACTGTAACCCACCCAGCACAAGGCCTTGTGTTGCCCTGACCTTGAGTCCTGATCAACAAGTTATCATATTGCCATGAATTCACACAAATAAATGTGGAAACAGAACAAACTCACATTTTTTTTCAGCTGAACTGTATCATTTTGGGAACAAAAAAATGCCAAGAGCTGTGTTATTGGTCTCTGCCACAGTCTCTAGCGCATATATTTTGCCTGGTTCTCTATCAGACCCACAGCCTGCAGTTGCCCTCACTGAAAACAAGGGACTCGTTCTCCCTCTGAGTTATTTTGGATCTTGGTGCTGACTGTTTCTTTGCTTGTCTGTGTTTATTTATCTGGTTTTACAAGTTTAGACATACAGTAGGCGTGCTTCATGACACAGTAGCATAATGTTTACTCTGCATATGAAAATGTTAAAACTTGCTGGACTGTTTGGGGAGCAGGAGCACAGTTTCCTCCGAGCGGGTTCATATTGTGGCTTAAATGCGTGCATGCGTTTGGTTTGATTAATGGGCTAAGATCCAGTCTGTGCAGTGCAAGCCTGCACCGGATGCAAAGTCAGGCCTCCTCAGGGCTCTTCAGCCTATAAATGCTGGAGCTAATTGATTTCTCTGTCGTGGGGTCCAGCCACAGATTGATCGCCTCTGCAGTCAGTGAGGCTGCATCTCCTCAGACTGGGATGACCTGCCTGTGCGTGATGGTTTTCCAGTGTTCAAGTGTGATTAAGACTTGGCTACTCAGCATGTGTGTTGCTGTGTGTGTGGGCACCATCCCAGTATTGGTCAGATGGTACTTAAGTAAATTAAGAGATCTTGTGAGGATTAAAAGGTACTGTCTAGAGGTGATGGGATGTATGTGTCAAGAGTGTCCATGTTGGGATGGGTGGTGAGTAAGGGACGAGACTTTTGACATTTAAATATTAACATCCCCTAAAATAGAGAGCAAGTTTGAGGAACCTTCTTTTGCACCTTATTTTTTCAGTTAGTTAAATGTGTGTGTTTCCCTGTGTATCTCACCCCCACCCTTCTCTCTCTCTCCTCTCTCTCTTTCTCTCTCTCTGTCTTGATCCCAAAGGATCAAGGACCAACTATGGCGCCTGTACCTAGTGGAAGTAACCAAACTGGCTCCAGTGTTGCCAAAACCAGTTTTAGAAGTAGAAGGAGTAACACTGCTGGAGGTAGTGTTGGCGGCAGAGGTGGGGATTGGCGAGCTCCTGGCAGCAAGGTTGGAAGCACTTTGCACAGAGGCATCGTCAGCCACAATAGCTGCGTTGGCCACCAGGGCACCAGACAAGCGTCTAACCCAGCGAGAGCGGCACTTCGCCTCTGCAGCAGCCGAAGCTCTCCGTCCCTCCACACCTCCTCCCTCTCCGCTGCTCCGTTCATGAGAAGCTGCCGCTCTCTCTGCAGACTTGACCGAAGTCCCATCAGGGATGGTAGGAGCCACTTCTCTTTGTTTGTTTTTGTGTCTTGGACATATGTATGGAATAGAGATATTATCTTGCAAGTGTCATTACTGAAAAAAAGTCAGCTGTCAGTCAAAAATGTATTTATATTTGTATAAATGAAAAATTTTTTCCTTATTCTTGCTATTTATTCCTAAGATAAACAACACAAGACAATATAAGTTGTTAAGAAATAACTTCCTAAAGAAATTGCAATCTAGCAACAAAATACTATTTGACTGTGCTTGAGAAGCTTCTTCACAATGCCATATTTTTTGCATTTAAAACTGCTTTCATTTCAAACAATGATTATGAATTCAGCTCCAAAATCCACTTAGTTTCATTTGAAGCTAAAAAGTTTTTTTCTTGGAGCTGCTGCTGATTCTTTATAATGTAAGATATGCTTGAATAAATGTTCTGAGGTTCTGAACAGAGCCTTCGCCCGCTGTTTGTTTTGGTGTTTCAGAAACGGGCTCCGGTCACACAGTGCTGAGGTCTCTATTGAACACTGGACCCTCATCCTTGGAAAAGACAGCTCTGGAGTCTGGCCAGCCGACATCTCCTGCTGCCACGCAGGAGCCATGCAGGTTTATCCTCATGTTTACGGTTTTATAAGAATTGCAGACGCTGGTCATGGTTGGGAGTGGGCATTGATTTACTGTATTTGAAATTAAAAAATTAGTAGTGGATTAGTCACTGAACTACCACTGAATATGTTGCTTTTCTGTTTTTTCTAATGAGCAGGGATGCCAAAGACCACGGTGAAAATGATGAGAAAATGGAAACCAGCTCCTCCTCTGATCCACCGGCTTCTTCTTCCTGCGTGGTTTCCAGTGCTGCTTGTCATCAGCACAGCGACAAACTGAAGAAACAGGTTATTTTATGTGCATTCATAAATCTATACGTTAACAGTGAAATTTTGCACTGTGGTTAAGATTAAACTATTAATATTTGGTATTAAATAGGTGTAAAAAAATGCTCCACATTTTTAAACATATCAGTGTTTCATGTAATGCTTAAAAAAGACCTTGTCCAGTAATAGTCCAGTCATTTTATGAAAAAACCTAGGACAAATTGCAAGAGAAGCAAACTCAGCTGATTTTGTATCCTCAGTTTGTCCTGAGTGAGGGAAAAAAAGTCCCAAGAAATCCCATTGGTGGAAAGTTTTGAAAATCACCTCTATATGACCACATATTACCAAAAAAACACCCTTTTTAACACACAGAGGAAAGGGTTCAAAATTTTACTTTCAGATATCACGATAAAAATTCACAAGTTGATTACACACACAAAGACAAGAAAAAAAGTCAATTACAAGTTCTTTGAATTATTCTGTTTACACATACATATCATACATTATCTGATTTGATATGCGCTAATAAGGAATATAAGGAATGAAAGCCAGAACAGATATTAAAACAGTGAATTAAAAGGTTACTATATATATAATAATCTTTTAATTCACTGTTATATAGTAACCTTTCAATTCAAGGTTACTATATATATAGTAACCTTTCAATTCACTGTTTAAATGTCTCTTCTATCATTTATTCCTTATATTCCTTATTAGCGCATATCAAATCAGATAATGTGTGATATGCATGTGTAAACAGAATAATTCAAAGAACTTGTAATTGACTTTTTTTCTTGTCTTCGTGTGTGTAATCAACTTGTGAATTTTTATAGTGATATCTGAAAGTAAAATGTTGAACTCCTTTCCCCTGTGTGTTAAAAACAGTGTTTTTTGGTAATATGTGGTCCTAAATAGGTGATTTTCAAAACTTTCCACCAATGGGATTTCTTGGGACTTTTTTCCCCTCACTCAGGACAAACTGAGGATACAAAATCAGCTGAGTTTGCTTCTCTTGCAATTTGTCCTAGGTTGACCCCAATTTTGGCCTAAAATTACTGGACTATAATGTATAGTGGACGAATCTTGACACAGTAACAAATAAAAACAATGAAGGTGTGATCACATTAAGACTTCAGAATATTAGAGGACACAAAACTTGCCCCAAAAATGTATTTCGGACCCTCTTATACCTGCTTTGAGCTAATGTAATATATTGTGTGGTATTGCTTGCAGTCTCCTTTGAAAAGGCTTATGATTTAAGTAAGAATAAGGGAAAATAAGCAAAATAATAATAGTACAGTTATTTCAGAGTGTAAAGTTGTTTGTCTTACTGGAAAAGACAAGACTTTAGGATTTGAACCTGGGAAACTTGCCTCACAAGAACGGTCTTTTGTTGCTTAAGGACAGTCCTTGCTACCTTTCTTAGTAAAGCTTCAGTAGGCTGTCTGATGGCTGTGTAATTAAAACTGTGTGATATATGAAGTGCTGGTCGAGGATCTGAAAGATAAGCAAGTGAAAATGTCAAAGGCGGACCACAAAGACCACAGAGCACTGTACATGAAAATTTATTAGAGCAATACATTACACTGTCTATGTGTGTTTGCATTGTTAGGTGAGCTGATTCATTGGCAATTATGAAAGAAAATATTACTGAGATAAGAAAAGAAGAAACTAACGTGAGATGCCATGCTCTGAAAACAAGAGAAACAATGGTTCATTGGAACAACTCAAGGCAAGAAATTATCAAGACTCGACACATAACATATTTCTGACTCTGAAACACAACATACAGTATGTTAAATTTTAGATTAACGTATGCAGCTAATGGAAGAGCTGCACTCTTTAAAGATACAAGGTTTTGTGAACTCTGAAATTAACATATGTAATTCACTGATCTTGCCCCCCTTGGTTACTGTTGCTAGGTTGGATAAGGTTTATGTCATACACAAAGTGAAACTCAGTGACAGACTAGTCAGTGTGTTTGTTCCTGCAGTTTAAAGATCAAAATCAGAAATACTTTATTGAGCCCTGAGGAAAAATTTTTACATGACAACATTTGAAAGGACGGTTCCTCCATGTCCAAGGCTTTTCCAATAGAAACTAGCTTTAAATAGTCCTTTCTTTCTGTGTTTATTCCCACAATTTCAATCACACATGCAACATGTTACAAATCAAAATGTTCAGTGTCTTCTGCTGAATCCAAACAAGTTATGGTCAAAGCAACTGCACCTCTTGACATTTTACATAATTTGTCATGCCGCAGACATTTACATATTCAGGTATTTAGGATTTTTTTCCCTTGCAAAATACTTTGATACTCATCTAAAACATTCAAACTCTAACAGTGTTCATCAGTCTGAGCTGATGATCGTCTTGTTAGCCATTGAACTTTCATATTCATGATAATGATCATTAATAAGTCTCACATAACATGATGTCAGACCATTTGGAAACAAAAATCACAGTGTATGCAGATGATACTGCTCAATCTAAGCAGTCCTTAGGAGGTGAATCCAAATGTACACTCTTAAGAGACACCACAATTAATTTACCTTCTCATGGTTGCTCCATCTCATGATCCATCATTTTTCAAATGTTAAGACCAAAAGCAAAATATGATAAAGTAGATTACACTCAAATATGCTCAGTTGAAATATGCGTGTCCAACAGACATCCTCTGGGAAAAAACATCAAATAGAGTAATGGCTATAAAATATTACCACGAACAAAATTAGTATGCTTACTTACAACAATGACAATATATCACAAGTGAAAACAATAGTATTCCATAATGTCTGTTACTTAGAGCATATATTCATAATACAAAATCTTGTAACAGATCGGATACATCACAACAGTGTCATATATATTTTTTAGCATATTAGTGCCATAAAATGCCTCTGTGTCTCATTCTCCAAAAACAAACCACACTAAAGTTGCTAACATCAGATAAATACTCCAGAATGTCATGGGCTTACTTATGCTCCTTGCTCTTTACTTTTTTGTCTCTCAGAAATAGCTGATGGCCTGGTTGAGTAGCCTTATGATAACTTATGATCTGAAGAGATAATCAATTGGAAATCAAGTCCAAAATGGTCCTCAGCAGCAGTTCTTCCCTTCTTTCTGTGCCAGGAGCTGTCTCAGGATTCAGCAGTGCAGCTCCCTGATGCCTCCCGCTTGTCTCTTCCTCGCCGCCTTCGCTCCAAATCCCTCGACTGCAGAGATGATGAGTCTTCTGTTATTGTGAGTCTGATCGCAGCAACTTCTCCTTAAAAGTGAAATATTTCTTTTAATTTCTACCACATGTGATTACTTAAGTTATTGTACAATTAAATGTTAGAGTGCTGTGGGGTATGTAACAGGAGCATCTCACACAAATCCTGATACAATGAGCTCAGCATGTTGAACCAGTTGTTACTAGTTACCTCCGCCAAGGAGGTGAAACCTACTGTCTGTCTGTCTGTCAATCTCTCATGCACGATAACTCAAAACCAGGTAGATTTGCACGCAACTTGATGGGAAGTCTGGTCATAAGCCAGTTCTTCACAAGCCCATGACCACGCTTCCCATCAAGTTTTTGATACTTTTTGGGTCATTCTTTGTCATGGGGGTATGGAAATGGGTGGGACTTAACTCAAACAGGGCGGTGGTTTTCCATGTAACATCTCGAAAGTTGGCAGGGAGGTTGGTCATGGGTCAAGGCAGCACTGACACACTTTCCACACTGTTTGGCTGAACGGGGCATGTCCTTTCAACAGCATTGTTGAAAAGGGATGTGGCTTTGCACAAATAGGGCCATAGACGCCCCATGCACCATGGTGGGGAGGTTGGTCATATGTCTAACTGATTGGCTAAAATGGTCATATCCTTTGGCAACAACACTGATGAAAGTGGATGTACTGCAGCACAGACAGGGCCTTAACTTCCAGTTGGTGGAGGTCTGCACTCTACTGAGTGCCTTCTTGTTTTTTGATGGTTCAGTGAGTTAAGTGACATAGTGTGTGCAAGGACGTCACAAAGTCACAAGTCACAAAAATAATCTCAAACAGGGTGATGTTCATTTAGTATCGGACATATTGGATTATGACAGGGTTGTGTTCAATCGTTGTTATTGATGGCTATGCCAGGATTAAATATTCTGTACTTCACTGCTATAGCAGCACATGGGATGCTTTGCTTCCTCCTCAGCCTGACCTGCTCCACTTTTGGAAAGGCTGGATGATGCAGCAGGATGCAAATGGACAGGTGAATAGGTCAATTCGTTGTCACTGAAAATTTTATGAGTAGACTGACTCAGCTGCAGCAGAAATGACCTCACCCCTGACATGCTATTCATCAAATATTTAGGACAGAGTAGGACTGGGTTTCTTATATGTCATTTGGGTAATTGGGAATTATTATCCTTGCCTTCTCAGCTCTGGCTTTGAATGTTTTTGATAATAGTGGCAGAAACACTGGTTTGTCCTGACTGACCAAATCCTGTGGTTCTACAGAGATTCATTGGCTGAGGAAGTGTACTAGTATTCCACTTTGATTTATGAAAGAAACCTATATAACTACATAATCAAAAAGAAGCTTATATGTCTCGTCTTCATCCTGGCAATCATGTATAGCTAGAAGCAAAAAATGAATCCCTAAGACATGATGCTATAAACCCATATGTATGACACACATCAACATTTATTGTAAGGAACAGACCCTTTCCACAGCAGCCCCTTTTGACATAAAACAGGGTAAACACAGATGTTACTGATGACATTAAGATTCAGCTCCATTTAGGTGTAACAGAGCGAGGGCCCTGGTGTTGTGCATGCTGGCACACTGGAGTGTCTCTGTTAGACCTAAATGGAACAAAACCTCAGTCAATGCCATCAGTAACACCTGTGTTCACCTGCTATTTCATGTCAAAATGGCTGCTGTGACAAAGATCTAATACTGAATACCTGAATTCTGTGGGGTAAAAACGTAGATTACTTATATAGATATTTGCTCTGCACTGTCTTGTAAAAGAAGCCTTAGTAAGGACTAGGTTACTGCAAAAAGGTTTTTATGCTAGACCGGTAGTACTGCACTGAGCGTGGTGTGGATTTATGGTAGCATGGTCAAACTCTGTCAAGACGCTAAATGATTTGAAACCTGCTGCTTTGCACTGACTAAATAAAAGGCTAATTTGAGTTTGTGTATTATAGCTTATTGTGTATTAGTAGATTCTCTACTCTGATAATATACTCAAACTTCAGGCCTTCCTTCATGTATTTTTTCTCAGTTTTGTTTTGTTGTTGTTTTGTTTGGATCTCACTTAATCTCTGGGCAACATTTAAAGCACCTTCCCTTTGTGCAAAAGTGCAAATCTCAGGGTGGAGATTGATGTGTCGCCCTCGCCACACACAACATGATCATAAGCCACAGCTTCAACGCCATCTAACCTACAAGCTACAATTATTTAAATTCAATGTCCTCTTTACACTGCCATCCACCTCCACCCATAGAATTTTATTTCTTTATTTATCCATTATTTAACCAGGTAGACTGTCCTGCCAGAATGTATGTTCTCACCCTAGAATAGAATAGATTTTCTGTTTGTTTCTGTTAGCAGGATATCAGTGACTAGATTTGCATGAAACTTCATACCGCAAAGATGAACTGATTAACTGTTTATACCATTTGAGGGGGTGTGGTGGTACGGGTAACTTCATACAAAAAAGCCTTTGTGTGCTTATGAACAGGCCTAAGAGACATAACACAGTGGTTTCCTGATGTGAAACAAGATGGTAATTGTGCACTGAAGAAATAATTAACTTGTGGTGCAAATCTGACATGTGGAGCTGGCATATCTTGACAGGCCTTTTTCAAAGACGCCATTTAGACATGAAATAGCAGGATGAACCCCGGTGTTACTAAGGGTCTGGTCTGTTCAGTGGAGCCAGGGTCCTGCTGTTGTTCATGCATCAAAGATCTCTCGCTCTGTGTTTATGCGATAGCACAGGAATGTTCTGTTGGTTGGTTTACTCACAGCAACAGGGGGGCTCAATCATAAACTGTGTAAGATCATAGCCATTGAGTCACCAGATACACTGAAAAGTACACAATTCATGTCCTGTTTTGTTCAGTTTCTGATACATTTTACATAAAACTTTACATGAACTCTTTGTAACACTCTCATAATACCAAAACAAGAGCTCAACCATGCAGAAACTGTAAATGACAAGTGGAAGCCAGCCCTCATCGCCAACTCATCAGTTTATACAACCTCTGACAACTGAGGCATGTCTGGTGATGAAGAAGGTTTCTGTTTTTTCAGACTAAAGATGGAGTGTACACCCTCTGTGCTATGACCTCTGGGATTAGACACAACTGGATCCAAGCCGTGTTGGAGAACGTTGGGCCCACTCTTACACCTGACATGGCAAGGTGAATTAAATAAATTAGTGTTTTTTCTCTACACAATGTATGTAGAGAATTGATTTTTACCAAGGTACCCATATCTGTTTATGTATAAGATATAGTCTTCTGCATCCCTCTCTCCCAGTTCCCTCTTAGAGGAAAACACTCGACTGACAAGTCAGAGACCAGATTCGCGGCCGGCTGAGGTTGTGCGGGACACAGCACATGAAAAGAGCTGTGTGCGAGATGGCTGCGGAGAGGGCCAGGACAAAACATTTGACGGGTCAGAGGTCACGCACAAAGAGCAGGAGCCCAGACTGCCGCCGGAGAGAGAGCATGTTTCTGCTGATGGAGGCTCTGTCACGTCCTCTCACGTGTCCTCCCCTGTCCCATCTGCTGCCTCCTCTGCCTCGCAGGCTGTCAGGGATCCTGCACATCTGGCGGAGGAGGGACAACAGAGTCGAAATGCTTCCTGTCATCAGCATCCGCTCCTTGTTGGAAAAACACAAACAGGTTTGTTAATTAACTAGTCAAGTCAAATGGATGATGTGTCAGAATCGGGTTTCTAATAACTAATTTTGACATTCACTTTTGTTTAAGACCCAAGTTGGAATATTTAGCCCCTACAAATTCTGATTTTATTTATTTATTTTTTCACCTTTAAATTTCTGTGACTGAATGATTGACACACTGGCATCTTGGAGTAAAAATTATCTTGATTTTCAGTTCTGGTGAGACATGACTGAGCTTTATGGACTCATTATATTCCATCAGAAAGTTACCAAAAAAGACTGTATTTGGGCTGTAATTTGGATCATAATCTTGTGTAGCCAGACTTTTGGCTCATGGCTATGTGTGGCATCAGTTGGCTTGAGATAAACTATCAGCCATTTTTCCTTCTGAGAGGAGTCTTTGTGTTCTGGGCACACACTTTTGTTCTTGGCGTTGTAAAAGGCGGTCAGTGGTAAAAATACAACTGAGAGTGCTGTGGCTGTAGGAGACCTCCCAGGACAGGCTGCTGTGGGCCAGGGACTCCTTAAAGTCATACATGCTCATATTCACAAACTGCATTAACATAGTGGAGGAGTTTTTAAGATATGTAATGACATTACATGCCACTACATGTTATGCAATACACTGGATTCAGTCTTTCCATGTGTGTTATTGACCGTTTGTGCAGCAGGTGTGACTGACACGTCACCTGGTGCTGCTGCATGCCAGTTTGAAGGGGCTGAGAGCAACAGCTCCACACTGGCATCCACACTGGTCCCATCGAGTGATGAAGGGTATGATGAATGCTCCAACGTGCGAGTTGAAATTGAGCAGAGGTGGCAGCAAGTTGAAACCGCACCACTGAGGGAGGACAGACGCGTATCCACAAGCAGCACTTGCGAGTGTACGCAAGAGAAGGAGAAACTGTGCTGTGAACAGCAAATGGGGCAACTTGTCAAAGAGGTGGGTGAGTGTGTGTGTGTGTGTGTGTTTATGTGTGAGAGAGAAAGACACTGTGAAAACACTGTGTGGTCCTTAACGCTACAGTTACTGAGTCAGGAAAATAATTACCCACCTTTACCCCACTCTTCTCAAAATAAATAACTGTGTAAAAAATAAGATAATTGTGCTAGAGGCAACAGTGATAAGTGTGAGCAACACTGCAGGTGAAAAAGCTTAAATTAAAAAAATGACAAAAATATATAAGTTTATTCAGTATCACTTTATTTGGACTGTCCACTGTTATTATTCAATTTAGTATCAACCTAATCCTACCACTAACTCTAACTCTAACTCTAACTGATATAAAGTTGATGCTAATGTTGCGTTCATGCCATGTAGGAGAGATTGTAAGTTCAATGTCCGAGTCTTCACACGCCCATTAAACTGTTGCAGAACTGTCTCTACAGCATCTGAATTCAAATTTACCTTGATATCAATGATAATAATGACAGCTAGAGTTTTCACTCTGAGCACTTCCTGCTTCCTCTGCGCAGATGTAGAGAGGCATAGGAGACAAAACAGATAAAAATAGGTAGATATGAATTCATTTCTATTAACTCTGACACTGACCTCTTGTCCATGCTCTTCTGTGGTAATACATCAAGTGGAGACATCGTGCGGAAGTAACAAATCCAGAGTTTCCAAGTTGTTAATCCGAGTATGAGAAAGATGTGAATGTTTTTTTCCCAGAAGGAAACTTGTATTTACAGCTACAACACAATAGTGAGAACTCGCTTTAAGTTACAAGTCAACTGATAGTCAGCTGATACTAAGTTCAGTATTGACATTGAGCAGCTTCATATGAAGCTAAGTATTTACTTTGACTCAATTGTAAAACTTGGTTGATGGAGATTTGTTACTAAATTGTCTCTTTACATTGAATAATCCAAGAGAGACTGTTTCTTGTCATTATGTTCACGTCATGTTCATGTTACAGTAGGTCTTGAGTCTTAATATTTCAATGTCTTCTCTTTGTGCTGCTTGTTTTTCCATCTGTCCAGCTGGAACAAACACAGAAGGAGCTGTCCCGACTCCAGCAGCTAAACAGGAACCTGCATGATCAGCTGCACCGAGAGAGAGAGCATCGTTCAAGGGAGAGAGGCCATCCACAGGTAAAATGAGCATCACACTCAAAGAAACATAATTTGTTATTTGTTTGTTTTAAGTTGACCTGTTCACTCCCTTCATCATCTTTGTAAAAAATCCCAAATATTATATAAAAGCACAATAAGCTGCTTTCAAATGCAAAAGGCTTGTCCTGTCATAAAAAGTTTGTCATTCACAGCTCAGTTTTTCTCACAGGTTGCATGTGTAATGAAAGGAGCAGTTTATCAGTTTAAAGAACAGCCTCATTTCATTCTTCTTTGTAACAGCTGGTGTGAAAGGTTGTCATTTCTTCAGATAAAATCACAAAATGATTTTGGACAGTATAATCCATGTGTTCTGCATCCAAATGATTGGGCTGACAGTCAAAAGGTCCAAATTTTACTTTATGATCTCTTCTTAGAAAACTGATATGATAATATTCTCCTCATTCTCCTCATTGTCCTCATTCATTGCTGCTCAATGTACTTCTGAATCACTTAATTTTTATTTTCAACCCAAAGTAATTATAAGCTACAATGGCAGAATGAAGTACAGGATATTCACAGCCGGTCACAATTACACATTTGTGTAACTGGTAAGTTAATTGGCTAAACGTTTTTATGGACCTAAAAGTCAAATAAAGGGTGAGAATGTCACATCTTGGCGTCTTTGGTATGATCTAAAATTTCCCTTTCCTATTTGTACTTACAACTTCACTGGGTCATTCAAGTGCACTCTTGCCATAATTACTATATTCCCTGCAGCATTTGAGGGCAACATCTGCCTACTGCTGCAGTGACAGCTGACTCATTGCAGAATAAGTGAGGAGAATCTAAGATAAAGTGAATGCTTAACCTTTTCACTCACAGTTCAGTCACTTAGCTTCAGAATATTTGGATTATGGTTTGTGGACTAATTTTATAGTAACTATTATTATTATAGTCATTATTGGCGCTCTAACTAAATAGCCTCTGTTTACTCCAGTTATTTGGAGAAGGATGAAATTCAGCCAGTTAAGTGTACATTATATTGACAAACAAATTTAAGCAGTATTTCAACTGACATGAAGGTGATTAGATCATGACAAAAGTTATTCCTTAAATGGATGTTAACTCAAAAGTAGTTAAGTTGATATAACTTCAACTATAGGTATGGCACCACTGGCACCATTTGTCTTCATGAAAGCTCATTGTTGTCCTGTAGAATGGCCTTGTTTCAACCTCCAGCTCCTCATCTGCACAAGCTTTGGCTTTACATCGACTGCAGAAGATTAACCACGACCTGCGCTTTGAGCTGGAGGCACAGAGGAGGAGCCAGGAGGAGGCCAGAGAAGCTGAACTACGGCGAAGAGTCGATCTGCTAGCTCAGCAGGCACAGTTACTGGTCACAGGGGACGCCACAGCACTGGCACATGCCATCCTAGAGCAAGATCGTCGACACTTCTGTGATCAGCAAGGAGAGTGGGAGCGCTGTGTGGCGTCCATGCGGTCCCAGCTGCGCATCAGTGAGGAGCAGAGGAAGGAGGCTGAGTCGCGCCTGACGCAGTTGCAGGAGGAATCTCGGGGCTCCCAGAGTCTCCAGCAGGAGGTTAATCGGCTACGGGAGCGTCTCCAAGATATGACGGCTCAGCTTTGTACCAATGAGGAGACACAGGCTCAGAAAGAGGCTCGGCTGCAGAAGCACCTGCTCCTCCTTCAAGAAAGCCAGGACAGAGAAAGGAGGAGCCTGGCTGCCAGCCTGGCACAGGCCGAGCAACACTCCCAGGTGCTTCAGGAAAGACTGGACCGGGCTGAGCAACAGGTGGACAGCCTAAATAAGGGTCAGTCATGGACCGGCCAAATAGAGGAAGCACAACAGCAGCTTCAGCAGGAGCTAGCGCGCACTGTGTCTGCTGTACAGAGGCTGCAGGAGGAGAGAGAGCAGCTCGACTCTCGCTGTCAAGAACTACAGAGCCAGTTAGCTGAGGCAGACGGGGAGGTGAGCCGGCTGCAGAACCGCCTGAAAACAGAGGAGACACACTACTACAACCTTGAGCATTCGTATGAGAGAGTTTATGAGGAGCTGCAGCTGCTCTTAGGGCAGGTACAGGGCAGGGAGGTTGAAGCACAGGACATACGAGAGGGCTACGAGAGGCTCCTGGACAGGAAGGAGCAAGAGCTAAGTGAAGTTTTGTTGAAGATGGAAGTCTTAGGGAATAGCCTTGAAGAGACAGAAGTGAAACTGACTGAGGTGTTGAAAGTTTGCACCTGCGCCTCTTCTCAGCGGACGAGTGAGTCTTCAGCTCAGCACAGTGAGGGGAAACAGGAGACGACTGAGCCTCCTCTCACAGTGAATGACAGTGGGCCTGACAGCTTAGAGTCTGTCAGTGTTGCTGAACTAAACAGCAACCATTCCTCTGCAGAATATGCAAGAACGCGCTCTCGCTCGGTTGACCCGTCCTACCAGTACATTGTGACCGCAGGAGACGACCCAGATAGGTTTATGTCCGTGATCCAGTTCCTAGAGACAAAGCTTTATGTGACAGAGGAGAAGCTGAGGGACATTACCCAAAGCCTGGAGGAACACCAGAGTGACACAAATGGCCAGGACCCCCACCTTTGCTCCCAGCTCACTCAGAGCCGAGCCACAGCCCAGCACCTCAGCCTGCTGCTGCACAACCAGGCCAAGAGGAGCCAACGCTTTGCCCTTGAAACAGAGAACCGCTCCAGGATGCTGGCCGACAGGTTTCAGGCTGCGCTGAAAATTGTAGACGCTTGCAGGGAGAGGCTTCAAGCTCTTCACAAGAACCAGGGAGAAATCAGCTCCACTCTTGAGATTACTGAGTTTGAAAGACAATTAGCCACTGCTTCTGCTTGCCTCCAGCAAGGAGAGAAAGATGCTGAAAAACAGCAGCATGAATCACATTATGCCTGCAGAACGGAGGATAAGATGATCAGTGATGAGACCCAGGCTGAGATCAATGTTTGTGCTAAACAGGCTAAAATGTCATCCGCAGTGGATGGAAGAGGAAGTATTGGCAGAACATTAATGAGGGAAGCTTTAGTAGTAGACAAAATGGTATCTGTCCTTCAGAATCAACAAACCATTGGCCAGTTGCACTTAGTATCAGGAGAAGATGAAGGGGATGTGACACACAGGTACAAAAGCATAATCTCCCAAAGAATAGCTTTAGAAATGGAGAAATGGACCCAGCCAGGGAGGGCAGAAGGGGACAGCAATGAATCTTTGGAAAGCACCATTGTCAGAGTTTGTGCTGAAGCAGAGCTCATTCATTCTGCTCTAAGATATCAGCAGCAGTATGAGCGCGTAACTCGGGGAGACCTTCGGGTAAATGATCAAGAAGTGGAGCGTCTGTGGCAAAGCCCTGTGAAATGTGGTGATATGAGCGTTGTTTCTAGGAGGGGTCTGGCAGATATTAATCCCCCAGAGCTGGCTCCTTATGAGGAGCAAGTGCAGGTGGACGCCAGGGGTTCTGCAAAGCCACTTGACAGAGAGCAATCTGTGACTAACAAGGTAGAGAGGCAAACAGGCTGGTTGGAGAGACTGGTGTCCCGGTTGCAAAGAAGGGCTAAAGTCTTGCGTCAGCTCTGCCAGGAAATCTCTGACTGCAGTGAACCAGACAGTGAGAGTAATGTGGACTGTAACTGTGTAAATGATTCTGCAATAGACTTGACTTGGGCACAGGAGCAAGCCAAGCTGATCTATTTGTCAGACAGGCTGTGCTTGGATTTAGAGCTGGAGTTGCAGCAAAGTAAGGCAGCGCATGACCGACTGCAAGCCGTGTGTAAAGAGAAGGATGCTACTTTTATTGATGAGCAGCAAGCTTTTAATCACACCTTATGTGAGCTCCAGGACGACAACAGTGTCCTCAGAGAGCAGCTGGAGCGTGCAGAGCAAAAGATAATATCTGCAGAGACTGGGAACCAGCGGCTCCTAGAAGACATACAGAAAATTGAGGATTATCACGAGGCGAGGATGCAAAAACTAGACAAGGAGTTCCAAGAGAAGATTTGTGAATTACAGCAGATCCATGAAGAGGAAATGAAGCACTTACATAATTATTATGCCAAGTCAGCCTGCATTCCCAAAGATAAAGAGGCCAGATCCTACACTGAAGCACCTCCTGCCACCTCCCCACCAGACCTGACCCTGAACTCAGACTCACAGGCAGCTGAACTGATAATGGATGGACCGGTGGATCAGGTTAAACTATCATCCACTGGGACAAAGAGGGGTCAAATCAATGAGTTGGAGGCAAAAACAAAAAATGAACAAGGGAACCACATGGTGGAAGGTGATGCAGCTGCTGTGAGAGAGGCTTACCAGAGGGACTTTGAAAAATTTAAGGTAACACAAACCTTTCTATCCACATATCTGTGTTGATAGTACACACACAGAATCTCATTGATATATTTTGTCTCCTTAATAAGTAATTAATAACCAAATTTAACTGCGGTTATTTATGATAAAAAACATTTTCAAGGAAATGGCTTTCAGAGAAGATTCTATTTCTATCGATCATGTACCATCATTTCTTAGAGTCTTAATTGACTTAATGTACTTATTTCCCTTTGATTCCCGTATGCTAGTTACTTAAGATTTTTTTAACTTGGAAAAAAAATAGCTGAAGGTTGAAAAGAGTAAATGTTAAAATTATTAAAATGGTCATCAGTTCATATGTATGTTTGCTTTGCAATATATTGAATAAAACTGTCTGCTGGTGAAGTTGCACTGTATGTCCATTAAAAGAAAACATTATCTTAGTATGATAAATATCTTAATGTGTCATACTGATGGAAATTTTAAACAATTTCTGTGTTTCAATACAGGCATCTTGTGATGAAGGTTTTACCTGTATGGAGGAAATGCACAGGAAGCTGGTGGGCGATCTGCAGCAGCAACATCAGAGGAAGGTGGCAGCACTTCTGAGGGAGAAAGACCAGCTGCTGAAGGAGGAGACCGCTGCCACAATGACAGGTGACAGAGCCTCAGTGAAAACAGTGGGAAACTGTACAGGCACTGTAACTGAATGGAAACTGAATTGCACTTTTTTAGGAAATCATTTTTTTGTGACCAACACACTTTGGCACATCTTTTTACATTGCAGAAATGGCGAAGATTCATGAAAAATATTCCCTAAACTTGCTTTAAATCAAAATGTTGGGATTTGAATGTTTAGCACTTACAAATAAGAGGATACAAAGGAAGGCATGGTAATGTAAAGACACTCTGCTGATAAAAAGAAAGCAGACTCAATGAATATAGTTTCTCTTACTTTAAACTGCATGAACGTCACATTAAAATGATAAGGTTTTACTGCTAGAGGCGATGAATAGAAGATATGAAACAGAGAAAACTACCTGCCATATTTGATTTAATCTACCCTTGCAAAAAATGTTTTGTCCTGACAAAAAAAAAAAAAAAACTTGGAAGAAAGGCTCATATTTATGCAGGCTGTTGATTTTGTCCTGTCTGTCCTGTTTACAGCGATTGTGGCGATGAGGAAAGCCCATAAGGACGAGCTGGAGAGAAGCCAGCGGTCTCAACACACCAGGCGGAGCGGCGACATCACACAGCTGCACAGCCAATATGAGTGAGTGACTGCTGCTGCCTTCACAAGCTTATTTTTCAGTTACGGCACTGATGTCACTGTCTTTATCAGAAATTGTTCATAGCCGAAATCCTCTAAGATGAACTGATAAAATGCACTGATGCGTGCCTGGAATAAAAGTCAGTTTTGGTGGATTCCCCTCTGGACTGATGGGAACAGAGTTGCTCTCAGTTGATTTGGCCATGACAGCTCATCTGGATCTTTTTGAGCAATGGGCTCTGAACAGACTGATGATTTGTCTGCTAATGCTGATGCTCATGCTGTGTTCATTTCAACTCGGAATTCACAGTTTCACACTGTAAATTTCCCAAAAATGGAAAAATGGATGTCAGCATGAGTATTCTCTTACTTGAGCAATAAATAATACTTTTTGGTACCTGCATGCTCTTAAGTAGGGTTTGACCGACATGTCAAAATTATTACTACAGTAAATGCTCTTGAGCAAAGCAAATGACCAAAGAGAATATTGCACATGCAACATAAACAGTCAGACAATAGAACGACACTTTAAAACAATGTGGTAAATCTGTAAGAAAGAGCCAGAGAATAACCTATTTCATGTTGAAGAGAGAATAGATGGACATGTCAATATCCAATTTTCAAAAAAGGCTTGATATGTCAATAAACCAATTACTCAGTCTAGATCTACTACTGCTGTCACTTGAACTGAAATTGCAAAAAAAACAGACCTCTGACCTGAAGTGATACTCAAATTGCTGAATGACTGCAAATTCAGAGTTTGGACTAATTTATTTATTTCGGAAAGTAAACAGAGATTACAACTTAGTTTTCAAAATAAGTCATAAGTCACTTTGTTACTTTGCAATGACTGGGTGGAAGCCTATTTTATGCGGTGTGTGTATCTTATTGGTATAGGCATCTGTTGTCGTATCATAACTGTACACACTGTAATGCAGCATCATCTGTGCTTCTGTTTGTCTGTGCAGGAAGGAGATCCAGTTGTTACATAAGGAGCTGGAGGTCCTGTCAGTCCAACACACTCAGAAATGCCTGGAAAACTCTCAGATGAGCCAGGAGCTGCAAGCCGAGCGACAAGCCCTGTTACAGTACCGCAAAGAGAACCAGGAGCTCAAAAACAAACAGGTACTCAGCAGGCTGTGTAAACCGCAGCTTTAGGCAGTTTTTATCTGGGTTCTGCTGGGGGATAATGATTATAAACCCTGTTTTCCTCTGAGGGAGAAAACTACATGTCACCAATACTAACCAGAAGTTAAAAAAAAGGCAAAAATTACTCATGCAACCTGAATATGAACTGAAAGAATATCAATATGGTGTATGTGTACCAGGGTAGAGGAGGGGGTTGTGCCAACTGAAACAAAAATCATCACAGAAAAATAGTATTAATTTGTAAATTGACTTGATCCTATTTGAGGCTTTTTAAAAAATGCCTTAAATAACGTTTCAAGTTCTGAATAGTGGTGCACAATTTCTTGCTAATCCCTGGACTACATGAGAGCGCTCGTTCCTGCAGCAGCAAGCCCGTGCCTGCATGGGGAATGTGGTTTTGATTTTGCTTTGACAACAGTGCAAGAGCACAAACCTTTGAGGAAACCATTTTGAAATGGTTTGAATTATTATCACAGGATTATTATTTTTAACTAAAACTAAACTAAAAACTAAAAACTAAGTTTGAAAAAACATTTGACTGAAATAAAAATAAAAACTAGACTTTAGAATAAAATGAAAACTAACTTAAATGATATTGCATTCTTACAACAACAAAACTAAAATAAAAATGTGCAGAGAAAATGTCTTTAGTTTTAGTCTTGGTCAGTTTGGTAAAAATGTGTGAGGGCAACAACATGAGGAGGTGTTGGTGTTGATGTTTACTGAGAGTGGGAGAGTCAACTGCCTTCACAAAGTGCTGGGTTTAGATTGTAAAACCTATTCTGAACTTCTTCAGTCTTGCCCCTGACAAACACCACCCTTATTATAATATTAAAAAACAAGCCAAAACTAATACTGAAACAAGTAAAAACTAAACTAAGACCAAACACTTTTAAACAGTAAAACCAATACTGGACGAAACTCACTCTGGAAACTACCTGAAAGTAAACTGAACTGAAATCGAAAATTAAAAATGAAACAAAAAACAGTGTCAAATTGATCAGCTCTCTCTCCTGCTGCTGGCTGCCCCTGGAAGAACAGAGCACATGAATAAGATCAGTTTTATCTGATTTTCAAAAGAAGAGTGAAAAACTTCCCTATCACTGAACTTCTTTGTTTCAAAAAGGTTTCTCAGATGGCAAGTTAAAAAAAAAAAAAAGGTTGTGTTCATTATAGCTCAGATTGATCTTGCATCTCCTCATCCTGGCCAACGGTAAATCCACAGTAGCAGAAAAAAATGTTGAATAAGAGTTTCTGATGCCATTTATCCACACATCGCCTTGTGCTCCTTGTGCTTCTGCAAAGGAAATAAGTCAGAGAGCGACAGAGGAGATTCGGTCCTCGCTTAATGGGAAACAGTGCAATTCAACATCTCAAGCAAAGGACCTCTATGAGATGGAGGTGAGTGTGTGGAAACCCAGTTTTACAGAGGGGCAGAGCTCATACTGCAGTGGACTGTCATTTTTATTCAGTTGGAATTCACTTTTTAAAAATGTTACTAGTGAACACTGTAACAACAGTTTCATCCCACTACTTATTTATTTTACTGGCAACAAGAATTGATTATTATTTTTTTTTTTCCTACTGTGTAAGCTGTTGTGTTTTCTGGCTAAACTGAGCTGTAACTTGAGTTACATAACTACGCTGGGATCTGAACGTGATTAATAGGCTATTTTCCTTGGCATGGCAAGGACCTTCACTGGAGATCTGGACTCACTCGCCCTCAGAGCGAAATCAGAAGTTTACACATGGTTTACCTCTCTTCTGCTGCAGGTGATTCTGCGGGTCAAGGATGCAGAGCTGCAGCTCGTCAGACAGGAGGCCCTCTCTCTCAGGGAAGAACTGAAAACAGCTCAAAGGGTACCCACATCTCTCGACATGTTTCTGGGGAACTGGCCGACAGAGAGTAGTGTGCTAGAGGAGAGGAAGCTACGTTTAAAGCTAAGCGATTCTAGATTAAAGGTAAAGCCAATCTAAATAAAGCATAACGTCCAGTATGCATGCCCTGGACTTACATCAAAATGTAAGTCACTGTGGGACCAGGAACGTGTTCCTTTTCAAAGAAAGAGGAAAAAACTATTCCTCACATCAGACGTTTAGCAGCCACTGATCTGAACTCTGAACTCTGAACTCAGCCAGGAAAGGCATACGCAGAATTGTCAAATCAAGAATGTGTTATTTCTCTGGCCAGGACAGTCAAATAACATTTTAAAAAAACAAAAATCAGCTCTGGCCATGAAACTAAATTCAGTCTGTGATTTCATCCTGATGCAAACTTGGAGCTTTTCTGTGCAGATTAAATGCTGGAGCCTGAAACTTACACTGATACTGCCTTCCTGTTATCACTGGAATATTTTAGGGGAAGTGTTAAATGGAGGGATACAACACTTCAAATGTTGACCTTGCATTTATTACTGACAAATGTACAGACCTTAAAACTAGTCTGGCTTCCAGTGTACTACAGTGAAAATATTTGTTTACCGCACAGGTCGGTGCGTCTGTTTCCAATCTAGGTTTTGTACTGTTTCGATCCAAGCCCTGAACATGTGTGTGTGTGTGTGTGTGTGTGTGTGTGTGTGTGTGTGTGTGTGTGTGTGTTACAGGACAAAATATATGTCTATAACAAGCCCAAAGGACTGTGTCCCAACAAGCAGGACAAGGCCCAACATAACGACACCAAACTCTGTGAGGATTTCAAGTACGCGACTTGGTCTCCCAAAGGTCCCAGCTGGGTCGGTCCCACCTCAGGGCAAGGGCATGGTGAGGCACTTTTTCATGTATTTATGTTGATCATGCAATGTATGGAGCCCCGGAGAGGCCACAAAATGTTTTTTTTTTTTTTTCCTTTTTCATGCACACAATGTACTAAATCATACCAATGAAGAGCTCAGTCACACACATCTGATTTGTTTTGTGCTCTTAATTTAGTACGCCAAGCTCTCAGACTAATGAAACTGTGGCCATGCTTTTCCTAATTTGTGCTCTTGTTTATTTATTGAATTTAATGACTTGATCCAAATCAGCATATTGATGCCGGTGGAGCTCATGCACGCCCAGGATCCTCCCTGTTCACTGTAATGCCACGAGGGGCGAGGGCTCTCATTATGTCTCCATAATGCATCCCCATGTCAAAATACACTTTAATCAAAGAACTCCAAATACACACAGGCTGCTGTCAGCTCGGTGATGGGGAGGGGACAATTTAACTAAAACATGGGCGCAATTTGATGTATTTGAGAGCTTGAAATGTCACATTGAGAACACAAAAAATAAATTGTTCATGAATGCTCACAAATGAGGACTATGTGACTGTGATTTAGGATTTTGATGGCACCATTTAGGATTTTGTGCGCACAGAATAATAAAACGTTTCATTCAAGCCTGTAGATTAGCTGGCGAGTGAATGGTGCTGCCTGCCTCATGACGCCATCAGCTCACGGCTGACTCAGTGAGCTCCTCTTTTCTCTCTTCCTCTTCTCTTTGCGCCCCCCACCCCTCTTGTTTACCCAGGGGACATCATCACAAACAAAAGTGAGGCTGTTTTTCTGAAGAAAACAGAGAAATCGTCCCTCACCCGCCAGATCAGAGGAGTGAGATCAAAGGTAGAGGTTGATGCTAAAGTTTTCCTCTAAGAAATGCCAGTTGTAGGAGAAATTATTGACCAATCAAATAAGTATGTATTGTCATCATAGATGGCCCAAATCCTAAGGTGAAAGGTATATATTATTTCTGCTTACATTAAAAATGGCCAGTCAGAGGTTTTATTAACAGCACTAACAAGATAACCAGATCATTGACACCAGCAAGCTGCATGGACCTGCTGCATGATGCCTTGTAGGCAGTTCACACCACCTAAACTGTGTGTGTCAGTATTTGTGGATAGAAATTCAAAGTTTATTCCGCCTCCAGAGGGGAGGACACAGAGCAGGCAGACAGAGTAAACAAAGGAAACTGGTCCCAAACATTGATCCAGGGTGTGAAACCTTGGACCTGCCCGTCTAGCGGCTCAGCCTCTGGGGATTCAGGCGATGGCAGGCTTGAGGAGGCAGAGTGGTCCAAAGTTTCAGCACAAACTTTACTTGTGCACTTTCTTCAGCAATTAAAATAACCGGGTGTCCTTGTGGCTCAGGTGGACAAGGTGTGTGACACGTACCTGATGTGTCCTTCCCCTCCGCTCACACACAAACACACAGAGCTGCGTCATGTTTCAGAACATATACATGGTGCCATAACTGTGGTGCCATTGCATGATATAAGAATTATTTGCTCTTATTTATAATTAATAGTTTTTGGGCTTCTGTATGAATGCTCACCTTGGATTATAGTGCAAAGGATTGCAGCATGAAGTCGTGGTTTTGGTAAATTCAGATCATCTTTAAAATACAGTACATCATTTGTTTTAAATTATTGCATGATATCATTTTTTGTCACATTTATTAAATAGACGTTGTAAACTCTTGGTGCATTTCTGCGTCTCTGCTCATCTGTGTATATTTATTTTTATTTTTTTTCCTGTTTGCCTCCCAGAGCTTAAAAGAGGGCCTTTCTCTCCAAGAGAGAATGAAGCTGTTTGAGACCGAGTTCTGAGCCGGTGAAGACGACCCTGTGGGATTTTCTGGATGAACAAAAACACATCACAGCGATACCTAATAGTGTTTGGTCGAGGCAATTTGCAAACATTGTATTTTGCTCAAATTTGCATTATACTTTAAATGTTTTTTTGGTTTGTTTTTTACTGACAACAATATCATAGCAGGGCACAGACCATTTCTTTTGTATGAATGTTGATTTTGTTGCTGTAATTTGTTGTGTCACATTCTGCTTTGTTGGTTATTTGTCAGAAACAAGAGTTTAGAATTGACAACAGGAGCAGAGAGATTGATTTGTTTCTAGTAGGTGTGTGTGTGTGAGAGTGTGTGTGCGTGTGTGTGTGTGAGAGAGAGAGTCAAAAAAAAAAAAAAAAAAGAATCAGAATCATAAAAGTGAACCACTAGAGGGCGCAAGAAACACTGACTTTTCTACATGAGCAGCAGTTCTAAATAACATGCAGTGATAATACACAGTGTGTAGCTGATGGCGTTTTATGTGTAGTGTGGTGACTGTTCACATGGTCGTACTGCAAGTTCAAATTTGTCTTTATTATATACAGACTGGAATTTCAAAGTTTGCCAGTAAAGTGTTTCTTACCTGAAAACTGAAATGCTGTCAGGATTTTATATGAAGTTTATTTCTCACATGAAGTGTGTGATGATCCATCGAGAGCAAGATTTACAGGCACATCTTTTATTCCATTAAGCATGGGGGGGGGGGGGGGGGGGGGGGGTTTGGAGCTCAGAGAACAGGCCGAGTCTGAATAGCCCTTTTTTTCTATTTTGCTTTTCATAAAATGTTAACAAATTTAATAAAACTTGAATAGTAATTTCTACCTGTGCTTCCATTAAAGTCACACTATATTCCAAGGGTTGTAGAAAAACTGTTATTTGCATATTTTACCACTAGAGGAAGCATAATACACTCATAACTCACCCAGGCAAGACTGAGACTCTGAAACTGAGGTCATTTGAACATGTGGGGAAATTTCTTAACCCTAAAGTCTGATGTGCATTTGTTACAGTCACAGTAAAAAATGTTTGGGTGGGAGAATAAAATAGGCATTTTCATTATAATCTTGTTGCACTACCATCAGCATACAAAACTAGTCATGATGCATTTTATCTTGTGCTATGAATAATTTTTAGTCTGTTAAATTGCTGTAACCCTGTGGGAATCATATCAAACGTTCCTGTGTGAACAATTACTTTAAATAAATCAGTCAGAGTTGTGGTTTGAAAAAAAGAATAATTTTGCTGAAAACCACATGCCCTTCCTCTTCAGCTCCCTTTAACCAAATGTTTCCCAAACTGGGGGCGGCGTCCCTCCAGAGGGACGCAGCAGGTTTGTCAGTGGTATGCAAAACAAATGGACAAAAATAAAAATGCCGTCCTCACTGCCCACGCTCAGTAGTGCATCATCGTCAGGTGTCAGCTCGCTTTCTGCCTTGTACCAAAGCGAATGATTTGTCTCCTCCTGACAAAATGCGAGCAACAGAACCCGAGTTTACAGCAGCAACCGTCTGAGACGTGTAATTGCACTCACCTGGCGTCCCAGGTGTAACACAGACCTCTGAGACTGAGATTGAGGATCAGTGCCGTGCAGACTGAACGTCACAACAAATGCAGACCTTTCGTGGCCTTTAGTAGAAAAAGAAATGAGCAACTCGTGGGCTAGAGTGCAAATATTCATCAGTGGGACATGTTTTTTTTTTTCCCTGATCACAAGCCGGCCTCTAACCTCTCAGCCATCACTGCCCTGTAGCTGTCATGCACGTCTGTTTCAGGAGTTATGAATGGGTTTTAATGAAATGTGTTGCCCATGGCAGCCTGACTGAGCATGTGGAGCCGATGTGGGATTGTATGACAGACCTGTGACTTGTGGTCAGGAAAACGTCTCAAACGCATGTTTCAGTTTTAAGTTAAATTCACTTTTTTTTTTTAAATTTATACCCATATAATGGTATTTGTTGATCTATGTGAACGTAAAACATCCACCAGGTTTGGTCCATAAACTCCTCCACTGTCATGAGAATGAGAGCTTCACCAGTCTGCTGACCCAAAACGGATGAAGGAGATAAAGACCGGAAGACAACACGGCTCTGAGAGGAAACACAAAGATGAAAAATGGTTTTGAAGGACGCACAGCAACGCACATTTGTTTTGGTTTCACTTTCATCGCTCTTTTCTTTTTTTCGCATAAACACCAACAAATTACACTATTATATGTGTAAAAATCCAAACTCTCACTTTAACTACCCGGTGTGGAAGCCTAGTGAGCTGATCATCAGTCTTGTCCTTGTGAATCCCGGTCGGCGACAGTGTGTGACATACAAACTGTGGCCCTCCGGAGTGAAGAAATGACACTGGCGCAAACAAAACACTGATGTTCTCACTCATAAGCAACGCACACCTCGCTAATGAAGCATCACATTTGGACGGAGTCTGTCCAGGAAGTGATAAGACATTTCAGCGAGGCAGCCAGAGCCAGAGAGCCCCTCACAGAGGAAGAGGATGAGGAGATGCAGGAACTTGGCAGGCAGAGGAGCACTACAAATAACTGGCAAGCTTGATCGCTCTGGTTCCCTCTCCAGATGGCCCCCAAAGGTTTTGTAAAGATTTTTGAAATCTACAAAGGTTAATTTTCTTCTCGCTTCACTAATCACTAAATTATCTTTTGCTACTGGAGTTGGACACAGTGTTTTCTGAACACACTCTTGTCTCTTAAGCAGCATGCCTCACACACAAGCTATCCGAGCTATACGGCTATCCTCAGATAACCACAATATGATCTAAAGTTTATCACCTTCAGATTAAAAAGGATATTTCACGTATTTTAGCAATCTGTCCGGTTATATTCTATTTATATAAAAACAGATCCATAATACTTCTCTATCTGCCTCAGTCATCCGCGGCCTTAGATCTGATTTCTTTGTCGGTAATAAATCGGAGATCTTCACGTCTCTGCAGAGGACTTCATCTTGATGTTGCCGTCTTCCTTGGACTCACATTCCCTGAGAGGAACATGGCACCTCATTAAAACTCAATACTCATCTCTTCCTTGTGACTCCTGAGCGAGAAACTCCGTTCGTGTGAGCCGACACTTGTATAAAGAGCAAACAAAACAAGTGTTGTCCGTCATGGATACTAAAGAGCCTGTGAGCTTTTCTGGCTTGGTGTGACGGTTGAAACAACTTGCAGCCTAAACATGTAAACAGTCATAGTTTAACATCAGGGAGGCAAATTTGTTCAGCCTAAAGCACCATAAGAACTTGAAGCTCCACTTAGCAAGAAATTAATGCATAAATACGCCTCTCTAACTAGTCTAAATAACAATGTAGCGTGCAGTTCACTGACATTTTGTTGCATGATTCTTTTTTTGATGTACAAAATTTAGAAACAGTTGCATCTTATTGTTTTCATTGCCTACCGGGGTCAGCACTTTTTCTGTGATGTACCATTGTGCGATTTAAAACTACTCTTCCTCTTTCCAGACATTTTGTCTTCAACATAAGTCTTAAAGGGTATTTTGGGAAGCCACAGATGTGCAGAAAAAATAACAGAAAATGCTGTTGAGGTTTCTGGGAGGCTAATTTAGGCCTAGATGATGCCAGATCATTAATAATCAGTTGTAATCTACCTGTGCTAAGCATGTTTCTCTTAACCCGACTCTGGAAAACAAGTTTATCATTTTACATGGTATTTCAGAACTTGGATAACTTCTTTACATGGGGAACAAGCTGATTATTACACTTACCCCTGAGGCTATTTCAGCTGCAGAGGCCTGGGTTTGAATCCAATCCAGACCCTATGCTACATGTCATCCCCTCCCTCTGCCCCATCTTTCCTGTCTCTTTCCACCGTGTCTTTATAAGAAAGCAGAAATGCCCAAAAAATAATCTTACAAAACAAACACATTGGCAGGGAGAGCCTGTAACCTTGTCAGCGTTGAACTGATCTTATCAGAACGCACAAAATGTTGAGCAGAGGAAAAGAAAGTGTAGTAGTTTTGTTCTAATGAACAAGCACATAGACCTACTTACTTAGAGAAGCCGGTGGGGAAGTGTACTTTCAGTTGGTCTCCCCAGTGCTTTTTGTGTACCTATATGTGTGTGTGTGTGTGTGTGTGTGTGTGTACACCTGCAGGGCTTGTTCTGAGCCGGGCTGCCCCACTAACGCTCCCAGCCCTCATGACTGATCAGCGGCTGATGTTGAGACACCGGCACACAGATGCACCTGCTCAGGATATAAAAATAAGTGGCCCATTTAGCCATGCAAAGATCAATTACTGCTACCTGCTGGCAGAGGCGCTCAGCAGCACAGCCTGCCTTCTTGGCCCAATGATACACTTCAGCTACGCTCACGCTGCTCCTCAAGCCGGCCTTACGCTGTGTTTTTTTCCCCTCTCTCATGTGACACGGGCCTGTCGCTGTCACATCTATGGGGAAAGCAAACTACAACATGGAGGCAGATGTTTCTCAGTTCCTGTGCTTTTTTTTTGGTAAGGTTTTTATCTCACCTTCTGAGCAAAATTGACCTCAATATACTCCACTCTTTCTTTCTTTCTTTCTTTCTTTCTTTCTTTTCTTTCATTCATCATAGTAATTATCTTTATCTTTATCTAAATCGATTTGAAATGTACTCTATATTTACAATAATTACAAATAGTGTTCGTAATTTTCGGTAATATTTTGCTTTTTTCTTAACTAATTTCTTGCTGATTTGGGGGTTACTTGCTAATTTGCTTGTCGCCTTTTCCCTATATATATATTTTTTAAAGAAATCAAGTCAATTTGCACAGCTTTCAGACGTTTAAACAGCTTGTGACAGGCATCTGAGTACAACCTAAAAAAAAAAAGCTGCAATTGCAGTTAACTATTTGGTGACTAGACCAACTATAACAATTCACTGGTGGGCTAAAGTGCAGGGGACAGAGGGAACCAGCTCCAGAAGTGAGGGGGAGATGCCCCACCCCCCTCCCTGCGTCCGCTATGCCCCTGCATATGTGCTACATGCTTAGTGGGTAGAAAAATCAGATTCACACGCATGTGACCTACATGCAACGTGTATTCGCATGCTCCAGCTGGAATTTGTCACGTTTTCCATGACAAAGGGTGAACCCTGCATGATTCACCTGAGACTCCCGTCATAATTTGGCATCCACGGCTGCTTGGTCGAACCAGTTTTAACAGAGAGGACAACAATTCAAAGAATGTGAGGCGAGATAGACTCTCCACCATTGCAGGTTGCCTCGCTTGCACCACATGGGAGGAAACATCAGTACGTAGTTGTCTGTACTCAAAAAAAAAAAAAAAAAAAAAAAAAGCAGGAGGGCCGGAGCCTCAAAAAATAGCCATGACACTGAGATCAGGGGGCTATGGATTTATTCCATAATTGCAGTGAAAAAGGTGGTCAAGTGCACAAATGAGGTTAAAAAAACATGGAGCTATAGGAAACATTTCAGTCACCAGTGTTGCTCTGGAAGGACCGAGCTCTCCCCCTCTGTCACAACGGCTGAATCGTTACTCATATTTCAGAAACTGAGGACACATCTCTCATGTAAAGTCATGTGACAGCAAAAACAAGGAGGCATTTAAGGAAATGCTTCAGTCAAATCAAAAGTCAGAAGCACAAAAACAGATGTGACGTCTTTTGTTAGAGTTACAACATCACTGTCGCCTCACACCGGCATCAGATATCAACAGCCAGGAATAGACATGAACACTGACCCCCCCCCCTCCAAAAAAAAAAATTGGATATGGGCTGCAACTTCCCAACTGAGCATGAAGATTAGAATCTACTTCTCTCCATCGACGGGGTGATGCAGCTACAACATTATATGGATGACAACGCTGTGATGATCTTCATCCGTCTTGTCATCTGTCCGTCTTTGTTTATCAGCCGGCCTCTCCCAGCTGCAGCCGGTGAGTGACGGCTCGCCGAAGACGACGGAGAGCTTTGTCAGCTCCATGCAGACAAAACAGAGACAAACTTGCAGACTTTTACTCAGACCTGGAAAGTAGCATGCATCGTGTTTGAATCTTGTTTGCAGTGGAAAGCTACTGTATGGAAACATAGCAAGAGATTATTAATCACCTGTACACTCTTTACTTCCTGCAAAATTATATTTGGAATAGTGTTCTGACCCCAGACTTTGATGGGGCTCCCCAGTAGAATATTCCCTAACCAGAGCAAAGAAATTAGTGATAGGCTGCTCTTCCTTTTAAAATCCCTGCCTCTTTGTGTATGCATATTTTTTCCCCTTGAAAATGGCATTACATGTATTAATGTCACAACAGTCTTGGGCTTTTTCAGCTACACCAGTGTTTTTAAAAAGATTTTCCTCTGTTTCACCATCTACATTTTTATCCGAGTTGGCACATTTATACTACCCTGTCTACACTGTGCGGCATGTAGTTGTCCGGTCTTAGAAATGTAAGTGACTTCTAATACCCTGTGTATCCTATTCTAATCCTGCGTTGAGAAATGGAACTGCACTCGTGTCATCTTCCATTGTAACTGAGTTACTGTCGCAGTCATCAAATAAGTAATTATCCGCTGATAAGGGGAGGAAATCGATCATCCTAATCATCTTGGAAGTAGCTTGCACCATGTCACTGTCACACTGTGAAATCGTGTATCTGAGCAAAATGAAAGGCATGCTAACCGGGACATGAAATTTAATGGTCAGAGGCAGGGAAATCAAAAGCAGAGTAAAGGGAAAGGGAATCACACCCATATTATACAAACTGTCTTACCAGTGAAGCTCATAAAACCTTGGATACTGACAAAAAGAACGCCTTCTTTCCATGGAGCACACTCACAATTTTGGGAGCAGGCGGTAAAAGAAAAAACAATTTTTTTTTGTCTATGAAGGCATCTGTGGGTCAGCATGCAGTATACTGTTTTATAAGAAGCATAAGAACTGAGAAACTGATGCTTGAAGGCAACATGTAGATCTAGCTATCTATTTATGTATGTATCTGTCTATCTATCTATCTATCTATCTATCTACAGTATATATATGCATGTCTGCAGGGAGTTCAGAGCCTCTACTCGTAGCCTTTCATCTGTGATTGTAGGCCATTAAAAAGGTAGATTTTCAATAAAAAAAATTGAATTTTTTCCCCCTAACTGTGATGAGCTGTGTTCCCTTAACCTGACTGAAAAGGAGTGAGGAGTTTCACGTTACAAGCTCTAGCTCAAAGATGTTAAAGGCTGATCTGAGGTGACGCCACTCTTTGGGTATTAATTTGACTGCCGCTGTCAATTACAAGCCGGCACCTTACAGCTGTTTTATAGGACAGTACATAACATAAACACACAGCAGTGAGGCTGAACTAACACACAGCTGTGCCACCACTTCAGCGTGTCATAGCTGTGGTACCTGCCATGCTCATGATCCTCAGTGTCCTGCCAGAGTTCGTTACGTCTGCCTGAGCTTTGTGCATACATGCTGTGCTCCTCGGAGCCACAACATGACATAATACTCTAAATGAGCCAGCCGCGCGTTTTATGTGTGTTTGTGTGTGTGCTGATTACCTGATAGGCAATCAAGTTTGATCGGGCGCTGCAGCTCATGTACTGAGCGTGGTCGGGCCTGGCCCACTTTGTCCTGCCGCATCGAGGCAGCCTTTAAATAACTCACCGTGTACGTGGTATTGGCTGGACGCTGGGCTCGCTCTGTCCCAATAGCACACTTCACATCCCCATCTGGTTTGCCATCCCCTCACTGTATCTGTAACCCACTTACAGGCCTGACATCACAGGAACGCTTGATACCAAAACACACACATACACCCACACACACACCGACAATGCTCCCTCTGCACAGATGTTTCACCGGTGATATTTTTTATACACTTGCTGTTATATATTTTATAGAACAAGTTCTAATGTTTTATGTTGCAAGTTCATGCCTATTCTCAACAGACTTCTTAGTAGTATTAGAACCAACAAGTCCCGCAAAACCAATGATTTGAATCTGAGCAAACTGTGTGTTGACTGACCCATCCACCGCTCCAGGACTTCCTAAGGTTTTTGTCGCTACATTAATACGACACCACCGTGTTGTTATTTACAGGAGCGCTAGGGGTCGCTTACCTTTAAAATGTAATTATAAGTCATAATAAGCTACTGTACAGCCATTTGTAAAGGGCTGTTCCTCCGACAAAAAGTCATTTCCACAATAGATGGCGTACATTCTGCCATGTTGGTATATGGGGTGTCAAAAATCCCGTGTTCACTGGAATTAAAATCCAAGTGCATTCAAAGTCCTAAAATTTGACATATATGTGACATATATTAACATTGCTTCCATGATTTTATATCCATATGCATTGCTCAAAATGATGAACTCTGGCCAAATATGCATGCTTACAAACAAAATAGCAATACAGTCTTGTGTTTACCTTAAATCCTACAATTGACAAAGATAAGTCATTCATGGGAGCAGAAGGTGTAAGCGGTGATGATTTTATTGTTAAAGCCTAAAGAAAGGCTAATCTCACTGTTCTCTCCTTTATTAAAGAATTCCCACTGCAGATCTAATGTGTTTTAGTGCCTGCCTCGAGGTAAAACTTCCTGCTGGATAACAATAATTTGGTGTTGACGTCACCGTACCTCTTGAACAGCAAACGTCCAGCACTATGCATGAAATGTCGCAGCTCTACAACCAAAAAGGTCACGTCGGGCTTTCTTTTTAAATGGGAAACTGACACCCGGGCGTTCTCGACTCCTCCTTGGTTACCACTATATTACAGTGTCGCCTGCACCTTCCCCTTGGTTCTCTGCTCTGTGATGACCTCTAGTGAATTTGGGTCAGGCCAATAATGGAACTGGATGGATCCTGTTTCTGTCCTGTGAATGTAACGAAACGACGCAGGACCCCTGGGGCCAGTGGGGTGGTCGTGTTTTACTGGGGTGGTCATGTTTTTTTTTTTTTTTTCTTTCAAGGGTACATCCCCTTCTTGGCCCCATGACTCAGCTTATACCAGTAAACACCCTGCACCCTGCAGACGCAAGGAGTTCATTGAGAAACCACTGCCTTCGTTAGCTATGGAGAGCGCAGCATGTTCAACAAGAGCTGGTGTGCTTTTTGGATTGATGAGTCAAAATGGAGACCACACCACCCACTCTGTGATCTGTTTTGTCTTAGCCAAAAAAAGGTTTCATCACAGAGCCAGTAAGCAAATTAAATGCATGAATTACTTATGATTTTACCCTCCGATCGGCAAAATGCTGCTGCAGAGAATTTTGTTTCAGTCCAATTGAAGCAAAGCGGCGATAATATTGTTATTCATATTTATACATATCAATAACACGGTTTATTATGCTCATTTCGGTCTGCGGTGCGTTTCCAATTGATTCTTTTAACCGTGAGCATCAGGTTGCCTCCCCGGTGCTGGTACAACACTTGTCAGGGGGAAGAGCACATAGTCTCCAAATGCCAAGTAGCTACAGTGACATGGTGAAAGGGAGGGGGAGGATGAGAGCAGAGCGGTGAGCAATAGTTCACTGGATGTGGGATAGAGAGAAGGATCTGCAGCAGAACAAGATCAGATAGCAGAGATACTAAGAAAGTGTGAGACACGGGAAGAGGAGAGGGGGAGACTGCCGACTGGCCACGACTCTAAAATAAGCTGTGTGGAATTCATTTTTTCACTGGAGTTGGACCCTGCAGAGCGAGAGAGCCCCTTATAAAACACTACCTTCAATTAGGGATATTAGCATTGTTCAGTCAGGTCATTGCACTTTTTTTTTTTTTTTTTTTTCTTGAACGTGGGGGGGCCAAGATCACGGCTTCGATGCTTCACTGAGGTCATTTCCCAGTTTCTGATCCAGTGGATGTAATCTGTGCCCAAACTTCGGATGACCTCACAGTGAAAAGTGAGAGGTAATGCCCTCTTTGTTGGGAAGAGGAGCAGACACATGAAAACTAGGAGGGATAGACATGAAGGATCCCCGTGGCCGCTTACTTCTTCTCTGCCTCGCGAGGATAGAGTGGGTCTACCCTTGAAAGACCTGAGCAGAGGAAGCCTGTGTAGAAACATGCAGCAGTTTGGCTAGGAAACCTGGACACACCTGGGGAGACGAGGCAAAAACTTGGAAATCATCGTTTGACCGGAGCGCTTGCACACAAGGTAAGCTTTTACACAGTTGTGATCTAAATATTTTCCTGGAGCTGCCACCTTTCCTCAGACTTGCAGTGTGCTTTCCTCCGGCTATGACCGCCTCTGACTGTTTAAAACCTGCATTTCAGAGGAATCTGGGCTGAGAGGAGTTTTGTTGTGAAAATGTATTTACAGTTTACTCCTCTGCGTGCCTTGTAAGATCTCTGCACAGCGGGCTTACTGTAGCTCCTGAGAAGCAGTCGCACAGAATATTAGATATTAATATCCCTTGGACACTCAACATCCTGCTTCCTAGCAACTAGAGCATTCGGCAACAGCAACGGTGGAACGTGCACGCGCATGCACGCACATGCACACACACACACACACATGAGCCCGTACATATACTGTACAAACACATACACAGCAAATTTGAATCAACCTTGGGTAAAAAAAAAAATTAAAATCTGTTGAATAATGTAACCCAGGAGCCTGTTTGCACTACAACCCTCACAATTCAGACCGTGGTTTAGTTGGACCTACACAATGAGTTCTGTGAGAGAAATTCTTCATAATCACAATTGATAATTTTTGTTTCCTTTTTTCTTTTCTTTTTTTTTTCTCCAAGTCTTTCAGTTATTCACACGCTCTTTGTTGGTTGGGTTTTCAGTTTGTTAGACATCAAGGACAAAACTGTAGGATAACCAAGGCTGGGGAATACCCGTAGGTGCCTTTCACACCCTCTATGAAAACTCCCAGATATAGATTTAGTTAGTTTGCTCCATTTGAGTGTCTTTGAGGTAAGATCACAGCGGTTTAATGCTGATTTTGGAATTTGTCATTAATATATTCATGAGAAAACCCAAGTTGTTTTGCCGACGCAGCTGTTCAAATTGCTCAAAGTGTTGCACCTCGCCTGCTCCCTGAAACACAGAGAAAGCGGTCAGTGTGGAGACCCTTACCACCTCACCTCACTCTCTGATAAATCACTGTTTGACTTTCACTCAACTGTCAGTGTAATAGTCCTGTGATGCTTGTATGTGTTTAGATCATCTAAAATGGCTGTAACAATATCACATCAGTCACAGTATGAAAGTTAATATGCTGCCCCCCACACGCACACACACACACACACACACACACACACACACAAATGACGCAGTCAGTCAGTGACAAATATGCCACCTTGTTCTGACCTCCCCCATGGGATTAAAATGGTGGAGTGCCCTGGAGAGACATGAAACTCCTCCAAATTTCGTCAAAATCCAATCGGTGGCGTCTGAGATACTGCAAATGATGAACAGACAAACTGGCAAATGGACGGAGACGAACCCGTCCACAATCCTTCCCTCTGATTTTAATAGCAATTTGAACCATTAATGAGCAGAGGAAATCGCAGTGGAAACATCCTCCCATGTGTTTTGTGCTCTGACTATTAAGCCTCATCCTCAAATTTGGGCTCCGGCCAATTAATTTTCAAGTTAATGGAATAATTTATGACGTGATTGAGGAATTTCTTGATTCAGTCATCTGTTTCACTCCCTTTTAATCTTATTGAAATGGTCGAGTAAAGGGTCTAAAAAGACTTAAAATCATGCCTTTCCCACTAATGTTGCAAACCTAATGTGAAGCTATAAATGGATTATACTTGATCAGATAAATGGATTGGGTATAATTCAATATCTGGCTAATAATCCCCAGAATTTTAACCATGATTCTGGCTTGAACATCACTACTTGTCTGAACTTTGATTATTTGATCATTACATTTTAATCGCAGCTTTGTTTCACACACAAAATGTTTAGCTGCATTAAATTTGGATGATCTGACCAGCAGAGCAACACCAGCGGTGCCACACGGTGAATCTGCAGTGACATAATGTGGCAGTGACAAATGTTCTGACTTGAAATTAATGAACTTCCTTCAGAGCAAAATGTAATTAGTGGATAAAGATCATACCACCTGCACAACTTCATAGGATTTTAACTCGAGGTTTGTTCAGCCTGTTACCTCGGAGCAGCACAGTGTGAAACACGTACTTGTGTATGGTTTTATATGACAGGTGGTTCTTGAAGACCACCAAAGCAGAAAAGTCTCTCTCGCCGCTATAAGCCGGCACAGAGATAAGACACTGTGACTTTCTTTCGGCCGATTTTTCCATTGATCTCCTCTGTAAAAATTTGCCGGGAGAATTTTCAGGCTGGAAAGTGAATTATCATTTAGAGGCACAATAAAACTTTGTGGAAAACCAAGTCACATCTGTCATAGCCGCACTGCAAATGACACAAATAACAGTATGGGTGCAGCAAGAAAGACTCTGTAGCTCCTGCCACTGTGGTTTCACATTTATTTTGTGTGTAGTGTCCCCTTTCAACTGGTCGTAGCCTTTCTTTCTTTCTTTCTTTCTTTTTTTTTTTTAATCATCTAGTCTCATTAACTTTGGCTCTAATGCTGTTGTCGGAAATGAGATTCCTCTTTAATTAACAAGACTGACAAACGCATGGGCAGTTTTTTGCCCAAATGTTGTTTCAAGCGATCTAAGCTGCACTCACCTGGTCCATAACCCGTCTCTCATTGAAGAGCCTGGGAAACTATTTTGGTCCCGCTGACAGCACAGTGTCAGGAAGGAGCAAAGTGGTTCGGCTGTGACTGGACTGCCTCACAGATGACATTTTGAATCCAGCAATTGCGGGTGATGTTTGTTGACATAGTTTAGCTAAGTCACTCTCGCTAATGTGTGGCCCGAGCATCAACTGCCTGTTTACATTTAAATCATCTTCCAGCCCATTAAGTCGCCGAGCTCAAGCTTAAGCAGGATACAAACAGGTAAAATGTTACATTAAGACCACTCCTGCTTGATTTTGTGCAGAAGGCTCACCTCGCTGCATGAAGACAAGACAATGACAAACACCAGAGCAGGCTTGAAACAAAATTACTGAAATTTGAGGACAACATAATAGCATAATGAGCAGAAAAATAAAATAGTGGCCACACAGTTTGCAGGAAATTGTATAGGATGTATCCCTGTTTTTTTAAAGAATAATTCACATTGTATTTCATGACAAAACAAAAGCTGCATGTATAATGAAGGCAGCCTGAGGTTAAGATCTTTTTCCCTTAAAGTGTCTGAAGTTATCCTGTCATTCCCTGGCTCAGCAGCACATTTCCAACTCAACTCCATCACTTCTCTGATACCTACATTTCTCTCTCCATCCTCTTTTTTTTTTATTTTTATTTTACCCTGTATTGTTTTCCAGCACAATCTCACAAGGGAATCACTCAGAGCCTCACTGAATCTGATAGCTATGCTGCTGGAGGAAACAGAAAATACGTCATGTAACATGGCAGGGCATTGGATTAGCGAGCTATTTCTGTATCTTGTTGATCAGAGCAAGGTGTATCCATTAGAGCAGGGAAATAAGAGAGGTAAGACAGAAAAGCTACTGGACGCTTTGACAGTAATTCATATTTAAAATGTTTTTTTTTTTCTAGGCAAATTTACTTTTATTTTATTTCTTAACAGAAGATTAAAATATGTAATGCTTCAGGGAACCAGGATTTCACCACAGAAAGCAATTTGGAGATACACGATATTGTATAACTGTATCACCTCCATGATGACGTAGGCCATAAATTGTGCATTTTATATTTAAAAACAGTAAAGCATCTTCCAAATAGTATATTGCATTTACAACAACAGCAACAGTCTTTTTTTCACAATACTGAGATAAAACCATTGTTGTTCCCAGATCAGGGCTGAAGATGTTTTAGTTGGAATACAGCATGCTTTGGCTGAGAAATGGTTTTATATTAGAAGCTATAATTAGACATGAATCAGTCCTAAAACTTGCTCTGGGCCAGACTTAGAAAGAGATGACAGTGAGTGATAGACCCTGAACGTCCCAGTCAAGATACAGTACCCTAGTGCATTATGGGTGTACACACAGCTGAGGGAAGAGACACCCCCCTTCACAAGTGCCACCACAGTTTACACACTCATTTTGCTCCAGAGTTTGAAAACAATAGAAATGTAGGCAAAGCACAGATCTACAGCAGTCTGACAGTGAAAACATCTTTGTAACTATGTGACAGACGGTCAGGCCTCATTTCACCTTCACACCCCTTCTCCTTATTAAAGAAAAAGTGACTGACACCATTCTGTGATTCATATGTACTATTATGTCATTAATACATATTTTATATGAGTACTTAATTCATGTTTCTAGAGAGGGGTTTGGGGTTTCTGATGTTTTTATACAGGGCCTGCACTGGGCATTTACCTTGTATCAGTGGTTCTCAACCTGGGGTCTGAGGACCCCCAGGGGTTCTTAAGGGAGTTCCGGTTCGTCCCCCCAAAAATTAGGAACATTTTAATTTCACTGATATTTCACTGACTAGAAGCTCGTCCAGTGAGAGAATATATGGGAATGACTATTCTGTTCATAGGCTTCACATTCTTCACTGTTAATCTGCCAATCAAAATTAAAGACAGTTATGGATTAACTAAATTTGATCAGAGGGGGGTCCCCAGACTAAATCTCATCAAATACAGGTCTGCAGCCTGATGTGCATCAGTTCAGGAGTCCTTGTCACAAACATGTTGGGAACCACTGCCTTGTATGATACTTAATGGGATGGTAAACCCCGTTAAAAACTGTGATTTTTGTCACTTAGTGCTCTTGAGTACCATCTGCATTATCCACCAACATCTGAGAGTTCCTAAAAATCACTAACTGCGATAAAATGAGTTTTAGGGGCAGCATTTTCTATAGTAATCCATTCCAATTTCTGATCGGATCTCCTCATTCTTATATGCGAAAAAAGCTTTTAATCCTCAGCAAGACTGCTGGTTTGACTCAAGAGAAATCAACCGATAGGCCTCTTTCTGCATAAAAAACAAACTCCAGTTCTCAGTTTCTATCTCATGATATTTTTGTCTACACTCAATGATGATGACAAAAAACGTGTTTTAGGACAAATTACATATTTTAGTTTACCATCTGTTTAAAATTTAAGGACTATGCCAGTGAACATGATATGCAATGTTCTCAAAAATGTGAACGTATGTGAGTGCCACCTACTGAGGCAAAAGAAACTGGCCCATCTTCAGCATAATGGTGTCACATGTCCAGACAGACAAAATGTTGGCTTTTGTATGATATTATGATATCATTTACTGATTTTTAACTATGTTGAACAAAGGCAAATACCCACAGAATCCATATGGCATCCAATATGGCAGTGTTAAGACATGAGAGAAGATATTTGTTACTAATCTTTTGCCTCTCCTGTCTTCTCCCCAGGAGGCTTCACTCGTGCCTCACACCGCTGCACATCCAGGTCTGTGCTGGAAACAGCTGTGGATCGTCAGTGAGGTTGGTCATTTTGTATGAGCCGGAGTGATACTGAGGAACCACGTAGCTGTGCCACACTAAGGCATGAGTGTGGGAAGGGCCCACCGCTACAGCTTCGTGTCCTGTGAAGAAGAAGGCCTCAGACTAGATACCATGCCTGCCGTGGGAAGTTTTGGCAATGGAAAGATCCACACAAGACGCAAATGCCACAGTCGGTTTGTCAGCAAGACTGGGCAATGCAACATCCATTTCTCAAACATGGATGAAAAGTCACAGCGGTACATATCTGACATTTTCACCACTTGTGTGGACATCCGCTGGCGATACATGTTTTTGGTGTTCAGCCTGGTCTTTGTGGTTTCCTGGCTGACATTTGGGCTGGCATTCTGGGTCATTGGCCTGCTACATGGTGACATGGACCATCCTGAAGGGGATGACAGCTTTGTTCCTTGTGTCACACAAGTGAACACCTTTGTGGCAGCTTTCCTGTTCTCTATTGAAACCCAGACAACTATTGGGTACGGTGCCCGCTGTGTGACAGAGGAGTGTCCCACCGCTGTCTTCATGGTGGTCTTTCAGTCCATCGTGGGATGCATTATCGACGCTTTCATGATCGGTGCAATCATGGCCAAGATGGCACGGCCCAAGAAGCGTGCGGAGACTCTGCTCTTCAGCCACAACGCAGTGATTGCCATGCGGGATGGGAAACTGTGCCTCATGTTCCGGGTTGGTAATCTCAGGAAAAGCCACATTGTGGAAGCTCATGTGCGGGCCCAGCTTGTCAAGCCCCGTGTCACGGAAGAAGGCGAGTACATCCCCCTCGATCAGATTGACATGAACGTAGGATATGACAAAGGCATTGACCGCCTCTTTCTGGTTGCACCCCTCACCATCATACACGAGATTGATGAGGAAAGTCCGTTATTTGGCATCAGCAAGCAGGATCTGGAGACATCAGACTTTGAGATTGTGATCATACTCGAGGGGATGGTGGAGGCCACAGCCATGACAACGCAGGCGCGCAGCTCTTACCTGTCCTCGGAGATCCTGTGGGGTCACCGCTTTGAGCCGGTCGTCTTTGAGGAGAAGAGCCAGTACAGGGTGGATTACGCATACTTTCACAAAACATTTGAAGTGCCGTCCACCCCGAGATGCAGCGCCAAGGACATGGAAGAAAGAAAATTCCCGACACCGAGCGCCAACTCTTTCTGCTACGAGAACGAGCTGGCCTTCATCAGCAGGGATGAGGAAGACGAAGGGGACGTAGAGAAGGAGGAAGACAGGAAGAGTTTGTCGGACGAGCAGGTCACTCCTGGACGAGATCAAACGTCCTCACGTAAAGAATCTGAGATCTGACCTGTGGCTGTTGCTTTCCAGAGCATTCTGCTTAGATCTGTTCTGTTGTTTTCAGATGCGGTGAAGTGAAAGTGTCATTTGACGACACAGGAGGTGCCCAGTGAGTGTCACTCTGCTGCCACGAGGACACTCCTGAAGAACGCTCTGCCGTGGAGGGGGAGGAACAGCAGCACTGACCTCCTAAGCCAACAGGAAGCTGAAGACATTTCTCATTGGAAAAACTGGTTTTCTTTCATGAGATGGTTAACGAGCTTTATGAAATCCAAATGAAAACTATATGTTTCAATTTGTAGATGACAGTTGCATGAAAATAGCATAGTTTTGTATTAATATTTTGAGAGGATTGTGATTATTCTGGTGGGATTGCCTGATTACAGCCCTCATATATGTAGTTTAGAGTTCGGTCTGAGGTGTTGATCCTGCAGATTTCCACCAATAGTGAGGTTGAGATTGGCACCTTGCCAGTTTTCAGAGAACCAAGGCTTGGGGAACAGTTCTCTAAACTCAAGCGTCAAACTATAGAGGAATGAATAGAGCGACAGTGGGTTTTCATCGTTAATTGCGTAGAATATTTGAACCTTATAATTTACAATGGATCACTTATAGATTGCACTTAGGTACGAGAGGCGCACAAAAAGTAGAGCTATGAATATTTCCCATACAAAAGTAGAAGCTACAGTTCACGGTGCATCCAGTTTTATTTACAAAAGCTTAAAGGAAAACTGTCCAGCCAATAGAAGCCACTGGAGGTGAATTGATATAAAGTTTGCATTTTTTTGCAACTGAGAAAGGATGGGATGGGTAAACATATATAATTGTTTACAACAGTTAAAGCAGTATACAGTGCAGCTGCTGCTCACTTAAGTTGTAGTCATGTTTCCAGGTTCAAAAGCCCGAAGACCTACAAACCTAGCAATGGACTCTCACAGGTACTGTTGCTTAGAATTTGTAAACCAAATGTCTTCAGGGTGGTGGACGCCGCCTGGATTAATGAACTCACCGATTTATTTTAGATAATTCAAAATGTGTCCTGAAAGGAAAAGTGACATGGAACGAACAACTTGGCATTAAAGGCTTTACTCCACAGATGAGACATTTTCCCTTCAGAGACGCAGCGTTGTAGGTTAAAAAGCCATCCCTGTGACCTCGGAGAGCCTAAACTAAAAATCACCCAAAATAACAAATAACCAAAGGCAAATAACACACACCTCAAAGTTCAGCAATTATGCTAACCTCAGGGCATAACACTGGGGAGGATGAGGAGGGGAAAAAAAGACTCCAAATGCTACTTGAGCAGGGGAATTAAACTCTACCCCCTCACACATGTTCCTGTTAATGGGAAATCCAAGACTTGACACATAATTTTGGAAGGCTCCCATAGGCAATAGAAGAGCCTAATTAAAGTCATCCAAAATTAAAGCCTGTCACAGGCAAGACTCCCGGGTGAAGGAGTGGAGTAGTTTTAATACTGTACAACATCTGTGCACTATAAGCTTAAAAGCCAAAACAAAAAAGCAAATACTAGCAAAAGGGAAGCCCTGACACAGAAACACCCAGACGTTTTTTGCTTACACAGATCCCCATACAGCCCATATGTTCATAATATTTTATATTATATTATATTATATTATACATCTATATTGTCTCTAAACTCTCAAACAAAAGAGTCTTTTTTACTACAGTACAATAATAAAGTTATGACATGCTCTAAATCATATTTTATTACATGATGATGCCTGGCAGTGAAATTAAGACGTTTCTCAATCCAAACATTAAATGACAGTGAGTCATTTTACATATTAGATCAGTAAATATATTTCAGCTCTTAAGTCAAAATGAAATAACCAAGAGGCAGCAGGCAATTATGAAAACAGAGTATGAAGAGGAAATAATTCAGCTTGTAGATTAGGTGACAACAATACACACGGCGTGTAAGCACGTCGAGCCTTCCCTTGGGCAAACTCCTTAGTGTGTCATTACATTGCATGACTATATAAACAGCGAGGCATTCTAGATGCATTCGTCTGATGATCATGTTGGTTTTTTTTTAGCCAGTTCTGTACAGGGCAAGCGCGGTTCCCTCCAAGTGGGCTTTTAAAACGTCTTACACAGATAAAGTCAGACTACAGCCACGGTGAGCCTGACCATTTCTCTCAAAAACACTCCATCAAGGTTCACTTGTTAATATCAAATCTGAGCATGTGTTTTAATTCTGGTTCTTGTACCAATTCCAGTGCTGATATTATCATGATAGTTTTTGATGCTCATGAATCCCCTTGGTCTGCTCCTTTCTTTCTTTCTTTTTCTTTCTTTCTTTCTTTCTTTCTTTCTTTCTTTCTTTCTTTCTTTCTCTCCTTTGTTCTTTCTTTCTTTCTTTCCTGGGGATACAAGATGCGGAACATGATCATCCCTCTTGCAGACATCCTCTTAATGGGATGAGCAACAGAGATATTAGGTCAACAAATATATTACTGCCTCACAACAACTTATCCCGAGCGAGATGAATTAGTTTTCCCTCCACATTTTTCTAAAGTAAAAGTTGCATATGGGTTAACCTATACACCTGACTGCCATTTCAGCACATTTCAACTCATTTGTATTTATATCCTGCTGACTTGTGCTCTTTGGAGATATGCGAATATGCTTGCTGTAGAAAACAAAGCGTGGCTCCACTAGACCACCACCACTTGCACTAACAGCAGAGCTCAGGACGTCCTGCATGCGTAGTAAGAGAAATGAACCATGCGCTAGAATCCGATTTGGAGGGCCATCGTTGTAAATAAGATTTTTGTCAACTGACCTTTCTAGTTAAATAAGTAGAAATAAATGTTAAATCGATGTTAATATCATAAGCCATTCGAGCAAAGCAAGTTAGTGCAAAAGCTCTCTTTGCCCGATGGATGACTGACATGACGTCTGCTGAAAGGGATGAACTGATCAACTCTGACCTCTTTAGAGCTGTCTTCCACCTGAATGCATCTGAAGCAATCTTGACTCTGAGTTGCACCTTATTTCCTCCTCACAGGCTTCAGTCTCTTCTGTGAGAAATCAATTTGCAAAATGACAGATACATGGAAATAAAAAAAAAAAAGCAAATAATGCCAGGTAGATTACCATAATAAAATATATCTGACTAAACCAACTGTTTCCTTTTTCCTTCATAGTAGACAGACCAGGGATGAGTAGCAACATAAGCGCTGGAATAATTTTACACTAAGTACCTGCTGGATTTATTTGTTGTAGGAGTGAAAAGGCAGTGAGAGCAGTGGAGGGAAAGTGGGAGCAACCTGTTTGATAAACAGAGAGGAATGGACTGTAATTTATGGCTGTGATTTTGTGGGATGGTATCTGGTTGGGGTCAGAGGTTTCTTCTTTCACTCTTATGCAATCCATCATGCACGTCTTTGCATATGCACGGACGAGATTTGGCCGTGCTGCCTAGTTTCACGCCACTGTGACCTTGAACACTGGAAACAGATCACACGCACACACATACCCACACACACACACAGTTCTGTGTCGACAACAAAAACTTAACTCAAATTTAGTTTTGGGTTAAAATGTCTAATTTGTGTTGAGGCTTGTATAACATTTTACTGTATTTCAGACAACACTGGATTTTTGAGGGGTTCATTTCAAGACAGAGGAAGCTTCATGCATGAAAACAAACACTTGAACATTACAAGAATGCACTACAAGAATGTAAAATGACTGTCTCTAGTATCATTACTTTACATAATGTAGTGGAACGCATTGGCCGCGCTCTTGCTTTTCATGCGTCTTAAAAGGCTATAACCAGTTTTTCCTGATGGGTTCAGGCTCATATTCCTGCAAAACTGGCCAATTTAACTTGAATATCATTTTTTGTGTGAGTTCGAGGAGCGAGGAGGGGGGAGGGGTGATGCACCCCCATCCAAGGCTAAAAGAGTTGCACCGCCGCAGCACTTTGTGAGTCAAGACCAGTGCATCGACAGGAAGACCCCCGGCTATCCACGCTTGGTGCCATTCAGTTGGTAACCCGACCGGTCAGCTGAAAATGTGTCAGGTGTAAATTGTTATCATGGCAACCGAGAAGTGTCGCTTCACCGAGGGGCATTTTGTAAAATCTAAGCCCCATCACAGTAACATTTACCAGAATAAATACAAACAGAACCACTGTTTCATTCATTTTCATCATCTCGCTCATTTTCTCTGACTTTCAGTAATTCATGTCAGAGCCCAGTGGATATTATTTTAGTGCCCTGAATCCTCTGAAATGTGCTGTGTGATGATTTTTTTTTTTTTTTTTCATTTTTTCTTGTCTTCACGGAGGGAGCACAGAATAAAATGGGTTACTTCCCTCCTACTTGTTAGTGTTGGAGGATGAAAAAGGCATGGAGGGTCATTCCTCCAGCCTGCGGAGTGGGTTGTTTAAAGGCAAATTCGGCCTTAATTAAATCAGCGATATCCTTCACTGGCATCCTTTGCCTACAAGAAGGAGGTGGAAGATGGAAAAAGAAACATGATGTAACGCTGACAGTTGCCCTCCACACAACATAGTATAAGACTTATCTCTGGCCTTTTCTTCTCTGAGAACCTTCTTTTCCTTTACTTTCCATCACACCAATCAGCTCTAACTTAAATCATGTCGGTGGCTTCACTATAGAGCTGCTAATGCCTTGCTCAGGTGGCTGCAAAGCTCTCGATCACAGGCCTATAAAGCTTCCAAGTCATCCCTGCGCTGCAAAAAAGCTCCATCTCAGCAAGTCATTTAGTCTCATGTTCAGTCTTAAAATCATAGGAAAAAATAATGATAATTTAAAAAAGCGTAAAAACAAATCTTTCCAATGATAATCAACTTGTTTCTGGATTTTTTTCCCTTGTCATTTCCTCAACACCGGCTGTCTGATCTGATTTTGCCTCGTCTCAATATTTTATATTTGGCCCAGAAAAAATCCTGAAATAGGTGAAACTGCATTGGAAACAAGAAGGGTTATTTCATCCCACTAGCAGAGTTTTTCACTTGTTTTTAAAGAAAAATGAGGTTTTAAGAGTCAATTTAAGACTAAATAGCTTGTTAAGATGAATCATTTGCTTTCAGTAGCATGAAAAGGATTTTTTTCCAACACAGAGACTGCTCGCTCTGTAAGGAAACATGCTGTTAAAAAGCTGTGGATGAAAATGATCTGAAGTCATGCTGTTCCTCTACAGTTGAGATACTACCTTGGCCACTGTTTTTGCACTTGCTGTTTACTCATTACTGGCTGCAGCTGCCTGTGTACATGCTCCACTCTGTGAACTTTTGTCACTGATTAACTGAAAACCAAATATGTGCATGTCAAACTACACCATGAATGTGATAAAGATGTGCTTTGGCTGCTTTTGCAGTTGATTTTGTCTTTTGCTCACAGGCCTGATGCTTGTAGGACTGGCTGAGCTGCACGCTGAGGCCAGAGAAGCACAGACTGTTGAATGGACGTTATCAGTCATAATCAGCCCACAGGTATGGGTTAGCAGGTCCCTACTGCACCTTATGGCTAAACTTAACATCTGCTTGGCTAACACTGCAAAAATGCAAAATCTTACCAAGATTATTTGTCTTATTTCAAGTCCAAAATGTCTTATTTCTAGTCAAAATATCTCATTACACTTAAAATAAGACATGATCACCTCAGAAGTAAATTGTTTTTAGACAATTTTCACTTGTTTCAAGTGAAAATTCACTTGAAACAAGTGAAAATTTGCTTGTTTCATTGGCAAAATTTGCCAGTGGAAAAAGTGAAAATTCATTTGAAATAAGTGAAAATTAGCTAGAAACAAGAAACAAATTTTGCCAATGAAACAAGCAAATTTTCACTTGTTTCAAGCAAATTTTCACTTGAAACAAGAGACAATTGTCTAAAAACAAGTTACTTCTGTGGTGATCATGTCTTATTTTAAGTGTAATAAGACATTTTGACTTGAAATAAGACAAATAATCTTGGTAAGATTTTGAGTTTTTGCAGTGAAGAAAGACTGATGATAGGAATAGATAACTAATCCACCAGAAAATGCAGCTCTAACCCATACCTGTGGGGGTGATTACAACTGATAACATCCATTCAAAGGTGTGATAACGGTTAAATCAGATGCGGAAAAGTGTAAGTACCTCTGTGGTGAAGTTGTGATGAAATTTTGATGAGACAGGTGTGGTGGAAAATGATGGGAAAACAGGATTCAGGTCAAAAATGGCTGGGAATTTGTTTAAAGTTGTGTCTCATGTGGTCAGTGATCAACTATCTTCACAACAGAGTAAGTATCCTCACGTCTTCATGCTGTTTCTCTCCTGGTATAAAACCCAGTTGCTAGGGCAGTCTCATATTGTAAGTGGACCTGATATACTGGATGGATATCTTAAAGGTTAAAGAAGAGGACTTATGGCTGGGAAACTGAGTTCCCCACCCTGACAGTGAAAATCTGAGCGGGGCATCTGAGCAACGTGTTTGATAAAACATGGCGCACTGGGCTGTAATTTAAACTCCGGCCCGACTGCCTCTATATGAAGCCGTGTAGTGGGGCACCATGTGAACTTCCAGTTCAAGTCACAGGAGGAAAAACAAACCTGTACCATGAAGGTTGTCTTTTGACAGCAGAGATACATCTTACATGTTGAAACCGCTCAGATGGCAGTCACATATCGTCAGATGAGAAATAAATATGACAGCAAACACTTAAAATAAGGCAACATACTATGTTCTGGAATTAGCGTTCCCATTTATCCTTCCTGTCCATACATGCAAATGCTCACCAGTGCAAAGCTCAGAAGTGGAGTCTGTCTGCATATACAAGTGCTTTATGCATACATTTTCTCCTATAATACCAACAACTGGATTAAAAGTCTTTAAAAATTGTTGTAGTGCAAATAATTTCTTACGTCTTGTTTGTTATCAGCCTACATGAACAAAAAAATGTTTTTTTAAAAAGTGCCAGTTTGGCTTGTCATGATTTCACTACAATGCTGTAACAGGAACCAGGTCTGTCCAAGGAGAGTTGAATCGAGGGCAATCAGACTTTTTCTGTAGATCAGCTTCATCAGAACTGAAGAAGCCTCTTCAAGGAGCTACAAACAAGTGCAGTTGCCCTCGATTCAACTCTCCTTGGATCATGGAGAATCACAGACCATAGTGACCCTACAACTCCAAATCTGCCAAACTCATCAATACAAACAACTTCAGGTTCAGTGAACGCACCAGCTGAAACATTTATATCAGCAACAGTGCAAGAAGGTTTACAGAAACGGCTATCATGTACAGAGGCAGTGTCTGTTTTTTTTTTTTTTTTGCACCGGTGTGAAACATCTATCCCTTTAAGTTGTTTTGCTTATGCAGACACCGTTACCCCAGCTGAGCATATCACTCATACAGTAGTCGTAGCTGCTCCAACTCCACTCCTGCAGGCATATTTGATTACAGCAACAAGCTGATTCAATTACAGGAGGTGCTGACTCAAATAGCCGCAGCAAACGCAGAGCAACAGGAGAACTTCCTGCTGGGAATGCCGAACAGGAGTTTGACCCTGAACGTACAGGGGGCCACCAGGAACTGGTCCCCCCAACTAATACTCCAATTTTTTGGGCAAAATACCCGTTTTCCAACTTACCCAGACTGAGACAAGATGTTCAATGCCATTTTCACCTCTGTGTGTCCAGTGGTTCGGTTCCAGTGGGTAGCAACTGGTGTTAGCTTAGCATAAAGACTTGAAGCCTATGGGAGTCGTTAGCCTAGTTCTGTCAAAGTAAAAAAAATAAACCTTGCAGCAACTCTGCAGCTGTCTTATAATACGTCATGTGTGTTTGAAATACAAATCTTGAGATTTCAAAAAGAAATCAAGAGTCATTTTAGGAGATGTGGATGGTGGAGCGGCAACTCTGAACACATTTATTCTTCCATTTATCACAGTGATCTGCACACCGCTGACTGTAAAGGAAGATCCAGGACAAATTAACTTCTTACTTTTTTAAAAAATTCCAAGATACGTTTTTCAAACACAAATGATTCATAAATGTGAATAAGACAGCTTCAGAGTTGCTGTAAGGTTTATTTTTTCATTTTGATGGAGCTAGGCTAGTGACCCCCACAGACTTCAAGTCTTTATGCTAAGCTAACATGACAGGACGTACAGAGGTGAAAATGTTATCAAACACCTTGTCTCAGTCTGGGTAAGTTTCAAAAATGGGTATTTTGCCCACAACGTTGGAGTATCCCTTTAACATACTGACCTGATTTACTCAAGAAAATCACAATTCTGTAAACACTGAAACAGTCTGGACTCCCCTGTATGGAAAACCATGAAGTATGGTCTGCCTCCTGGTCCCTAATGCCAGCTCTTCATTTTGAAATGTATTTCCCCTGCAGGGCCGGCGCCCTTGGTCTGCGCTCCTGTCTTCATGCTAACAGCACTGTCCTGCTCTGTCTCAGCTCATCTCTCTCTGTTTGCCGAACTTAATTTATTCTTTTGACAGAGCGTTTCCATTCCTTGACTTCATTTTTGTAATTTCACTGACAAGACTGAGCCAGGAGTAGAGACGGAGGGAAAGTGTGTCTGTGTGTGTGTGTGTGTGTGTGTGTGTGTGTGTGTGTGTGTGTGTGTGTGAAACAGGGGCTGCAGCAGAGCAGTGTATTTACAGTTGTCAAAGTAGATATATATTTGACTGTACTGATAACAGTATTTGTTCTGAGAGCTACAACAACAAACTCAGCAGAGCACGGCAGCGACGATAAAGACGTCTCAACTTTGCTGTGTTGAGTTTAGGCTCAGGACTTTTAACCCCTCATGAGCCAGACCATGAGACTTCAGGTGACTGATTTTTTTTTTCTTGCCTTTTAACATTTTACAATCCATCCTATTGTTTGTAAAACCCTGCTGTGTTTTTTTCTGGAATATTTCAAAACATGTACATCCAGAAAACAGACAAAGTCAAGTCATTAATGATGAGCAAAAAGTAATAAATTAATTAAAATTCAGTTTGCTATACATTTTAATTCTTAGCGCTAATAATTTTAAATCATAGGTAATTATCGATATGGAGCAGTTTGGCCAAATCCTGGAGGTAATCAGTGTTGGGCAAAGAGACTGATGCCCCTGTTTGCTGCCCTCATGTGGCCGGTTTATGTATATGCAGTGCATTATTGTGCAAAATGAATTGATTAATCTATTATACATGTTTTATATACAGCACATATATCCACCAGTGATCTTAAAATAAAGTGGATAATTTAAATGATGTTTTTCCCCACAAATGATAAATAAAAGGCTGAAATGCTTTTGAGTTGTTAAGTATTCAGTCCCGTTGCGATGGTACACCAAATGCCCTAGTGTCTCTCAATCTGACTGCGAAAGTTCACCCATGGCCGGCTCAGCTGATTGGACGTGATATAAAATCACAGATGACATCACGAAAGAGGAAGAAACTACCTTGCAGTCCAAAGAACTGTCTGTATAATTCAGGGACAGCACTGTGAGGAGGAACAGACCTGAGGGAGGATATCAAACAGTTTGTCAAATGTCGGAAGCTCACCCCAGTACAGCGGGGCCCTTCACTGGGAAATGGAAAAACAGTGAGAAATGTGCGGTGCCTCTTCCTTCAAGGGTCTCAAACTCCCAGTGCATCAAAGACTGAGTCGTACTGGAAACCACTAAGTTTCCCCTACCACTTATTGCTTCTGCCCTCAAAGGCAACTGTAATGATTTTTATATTGAAAGCCCATTATCTACTTACGGTCAGCTCCTCACCATGTTTGTATGACATACTTGTATATATAATGCACTACATTACTGGCTTTTTTCACAGCAGCAGGTAAACACAGGAGTTATTAATGAAGACTCTGTTCCATTCAGGTCTAACAGAGTCAGGCTCCTGCTGGTGTTCATGCTGTTTCACTGGAAAGACTCTCACACTTAAATTGAATTAAAGACACTTAAATTGAACAGAATCTTAATTAATGTCTTTAGTAACACCTGCATTTTCCCTGCTATTTCATGCCAAAATGGCTGCTGTGAGGAAGTAATATTGGATCAACATTACAAGTGCATGTCAGTGGTGAAAAGAGTACTGCAAATTGCTATTCAAGTGTATTGTTAGTTTGCTGAGATTTTTCTAAAGTAGAAGTACTGCTGTAAAAATCGACTGTGGTGGGAGTAAAAAAGTACATCATTTAAGGTGTACTCGGAGTAAAAGTTCCTGAGTTACTTTTTATAAACAGTAACTGTGTTTAGGTGTGATCTCTTCCATGCAGTTAGAGGACGAGAGTACTTAAGGTTCAAACTAGATTCTTTTTAAAGGGGTGTTGTGTAAATTTTCTGAGGTTTGATTCAAGTGAGGACCCTGGAGACTCAACTGACCAGTGTGTAATAAGCACATAATACGATGATATACTCACTAATATTATTCCACTTTTTCCAAATGTATTCCCCATTTTTTCCAGTTATACCATCTGCAGTTTTCATCCTGCATCTTTTATTGGAACTTTGGAAATGGCAGCAAGTAGAACCAACAAAGTAGAAGCAGATTCCTCCTCTGTTTATTGTGAAAGGTTCCACAATCTGTCACTGATCATTTGTACTTTATAATGGAAATGATTTAAAATGTAGTGAAGTACAACAGTCAAGCAGATGTGTATTTAAGTAAATATAAAATTACTGACTTTAAGAAATACTCAAACCAGTACAAGCAGCCGACACAAAAAGCCTGTCTTAATTGCGAAAACAAGCACAGGAGGAGGCACTTTCATTATTAAATACATTTTATTACATAAATGACAAATGACAGTCCGGCCTTTAGACACAAAGACAATGCTGAACATCCCATTGCAGATATTCTGGTTTGGTGGAACTGCAGAAAAGAGCCATGCCTTCCTGCGACTTAACTCCTGTTGAAGGTGTGAGCATGTGTTCAGTATATGTATATTTCTATCAGTATTTCATATCTTAGCCAGACACAGAAATCTTCTCCCCATTCCCAGATCACTTTCCCATATACATGCCCCCCTCCCACCCTTTTTGCCTTTCTCTCTTTCTCTCTCTCTCGTTCTCTCTCTATGAGCCCCAGTTGCACTGGTCTTCTTCTGTCATGGTCAGGATTTCTGTGACCAGGCCGGTGCCGATGGTCCTGTTGCCATCTCTGAGAGTAAACCGCTGACCTTTCTCCAAAACCATCGGCTGACGCAGAGTGAGCGTCAGGGACGTGTCCTCGCCTGGCATCACCATTTCCTGGAGGAAAAAGGACAAATGGTTACCATCAAAGGCACTACAAATGTAAACAACCTGAAATACATGATAATAAATGATCCAACTCCCACATCCCACAATAATTTTGATTTAATGTCAAAAATTACATTTTTTTTTTTTTTTTTTTTTTACATACAAGCATATTCAGAAAAAATATCCTTCACTTCCAATAGGGTGATAGGACCTTTAACATTAGCCTTATTAAAATGTTTCTCTAGAATTTAAGGCACAGATTTAACTGTTATCTTGAAATCAAATACAAATACATCCAAGTCTCAGATAAATGTTGACATTTCTGTACACAGTTTGTGTCCCGCTCCCTACCACACAAGGAGATTAGCTTTCAAGTCGTCTCTCCTAAAATTAGCTCTGAGTTTTGGATCGCTTCCCAACTCGTCCCTCCCTAACGCTTGTCTTGTTTTTATTTGTTGATGAAACCGTCAATAGACTTCATCATAGGTTTTGTGATCATAAATTAGTTTTTATTAAGTTATTGTCTTGTTTTTGTCGTTGCTGATGAAAAGTAGGGCGAAAATTATTTGTCCATGACATTAACACTGACTGTGGGCTACCCAGAGCAACACACACCTTCTCAGCGGGCAGAGAGATTCTGCAGGCCATGTCCCAGGTGAGAGAGAACATGACGGGCATGAAGTTGCTGACAAACGGCTTATGTCTGCCGCCCTCCTCCTTACTCAGAACGTACACCTGAAACACAGAGGGGACACATGAGCACACACACCACGCTCATTTTCAGCTCACCAAAAAATACTGCAATAATCATCACTTAGCATAAACACTTCCTTAAAATGTGTATTTTGCTGTGAAACCAGCCATTTTTCAGTAGTCCCAGATGTTACTGTGGCATCTGGGTAAACCAGTAGAAAGAGGGGAAAATGACCAGAGAAGATTATTGGCCTGACAGAGGGAGTGTTTCCATATTCAGAACTGATGCACTGTTTTGTTTTGACCAGTCAGCAGTTGGGCTGAACAATCAATTGAAATATTATTGAAACTGCAATATGGCCAAGTGCAATGTCCAAATTGCAGGGGCTGCAATTTTTTGATAAAGGTAAAATGCTTGACAAACATTGTAAATGAAGTATTATGGTGTCATAAATATCTCTTAACTTACATATTCTTTTTTCCAGATGTAAAAAACACGATTTTTGGTACAGACACACACAAACAAAAAACAAAACAAAAACAATATCATCATGATATTAACAGCTTCTTCAGTGAAAATAAAAATTATTATGCAGCTGCATCAAAGAGGCTGCTCTTTTGTCATTGCAGGTGTGCTACAATTGTTGCTTGTGCCTACACAGTGATACAGTAAATGTGGATAGCAGCATGCAGTACTTATTTTCATCTGGATTCAAACTGAATTCAGTGACTCATCAATAACCTACATGACAGATTAATCAGTCAAAACCATCATTAGCTGGAACCCTGCTGGACACTACGGCAGGCCTTACAGCTCATCACACAAAGCACAAACCTCAGCAGCTGTAAAGTCACAGACAGACAGCAGTCTTTAGAACATATTCTTAAATTATGAGAATATTCCAGCATGAAAAAATTAGTTAAAAAACTGAGGAAGTTATAGTTTGTATTTCATTGTGACTTTAAAAAAGTGTGTTTCTGGAGAAAGACTGTTGATATTTGTAATCAACAGCCAGATTTACCGTCTCTCTCACTCGCACTGCCTCCTCTCCCCGAGCTCTCCTCCCCTTCCCCCTGTCCTGTGCATGAGCGTGAGCGCCCCCTGCTGCTGACTGGCTGGTATAGTGTTGCCTGACCCGTTCTGAGCCACTGTGTTTGTTTCCTATTTACCAAGCCAGGGCTGTGTAGCAACACCACAAATCACAAGCTCTCTCCAGACTCGCTGGCTGTGCCTTTAAATCTTCACATGACATTATGGCAGTGAAGCAGCAGTGAAGTGCAGACCTGGGCCTTGACTTTCTGGTGAGGCATGATGGATCCTGGTTTGCTCATCACCATGCCTCGCCGTATATCTTCCCTCTTCAGGCCACGGACCAGAGCGCCCAGGTTATCTCCCGCTTCCGCCCGGTCCAGAGACTGGTGGAACATCTCAATACCTGAAGGCAGCAGGACGGACAACACAAGGAGGAACAACATAAACTTTCTGTGTGATGGCAAACAATACCTGCGCCACACTGATCACTCGTCTGCCAGGAGAAGACGTGAATAGATATTTACAGAAATACTAACTAAATGCAGCTGAATGAATTTAATTGCTAAGTTACACTGACAGTGACGGGTACTTCACGTGAAAACAAAAATGCCACCAGAAGCAGTTGCGCCCATCAGAGCTGAGCCCGGCTGCCACGGCGACATCGCTGAAAGCCGAGGTGACTGACGGGCAGCTCTACTGACAGAACAGCAGCACTACCCACAAACCTCAGCCACAAAAAGGCTTTATGTAATTTTAAAGCATGGCTAGGTCTGCCAACAAAGTTAGGAGGTTTTATTTTCTTCAGTTCAGTTTTTCAGTTGCCAAACAATCTGGACAGAAAGCTCTGAAATAGATATGATGAGTATTTTTAGAACAATTGACTCTGGATCCTTTCCAATCCATGGTGCAAAATTGCTGAAGGTCGATTAAAGTGACGTCTGTTTAGACCCCACTAACAAAAAACGTGTAATGTATATAATGTGATGAAGTATACATGGCTCTCATCATCATCTGACTCATTGATAGATTTATACACAAAATCCATGATTTCATCAGTTGAGTCTAACTTGTCCTCATTTCAATTGACCCTCTACAGTTCTGCATGGTGGACCTTTAATGTCACAAAAATCATTTAGTTGTTATTAGGAGTAAAGCTGCTAGTTTGTTGCTTTGGTTTGGTGGTGTTTACTTTATGGACAAAGACATGCAGGTGTGCTGTTGATCAAATAAAAATGTGACTAAAAGCAAACCAAACAACATAAACAATGAAAACATGGCTATAAGACTAAACCATTATCTGTGACGGATCACCTCAGTTCACGAGGTTATCACATTAGTTAACTGAATATCATTTTTGTGCAATACAGCATCCACCCTCTAGCCCCTTTACATCTCTATGTGTCATTTATGCAATTTATTTTCAAATAAAATTATGAAGTGCATTGTTCCAATACCAATTTAATAAAGTGGAATGGGAATTTCAGATTCAACTGCTTTCTGTTCACGTGTCACTCGACTGGTCAAACATGTTGCATATTTGTCTAAGCAGTAGGTTGTATTTTTAGACATTTGTCCCTACACAGCACCGGAAGGCCAGATACACCAACCATCTGTTTCCTTTTTGAGGTATAATGCAGCCTCTGCCGTTCAAACTGAGGCAAAATTTTAATATTCTTGTTATGTTTAGGCATATTTTCATATGAGTCGAAAGCCACACAAGAGCTCAGTCTCTTTGCTTGATACCCTCCACCTTTCACTCACCTGTAACCACAGACTTTATGTGGCGGTTATGTCCCACAAACTCACAGTCATCTCCCTTCTTGATGGTTCCTCTTTCCAAAGTGCCCGACACAACCGTACCCCTGCCTGAAAAAAAAAAAAAAAAAGGAAATCCAAGTTTCAGATTCAAGTTCAGAGTCAAGTTGGAGATGATCTTTGTTCTGGTTTATAACAATTTTCAATCAGTCCCCTTCAATCGTGAGATATGACATTTTGCAACAAGCTAATCTTGCACATGCTCAAATCTGTCATAATAATTTAAGGTACAAAGCACACACATTAACCTTAAATACTGTAAAATACATGGAATGCTGTAGTTTTTCCCACCTGGGATGGAGTACACTCCCTCAATGGGCAGCAGGAAGGGTTTTTCCAGCTCCCTCTTGGGAAGTGGAACATATGTATCCACGATCTCCAGCAGCTTCAACACGGCATTGGCACCGAGCTCAGGCTGTTTGTTCTGAAATGGAACAGGAAACTATTTGATCAGGAACGATATCATCACTGCAAAACAATTTAAACTCCCAGGCAGGACTGAACGATGTGGTAAAAACACTTAACTGTAATGATTTTCTTACAGAGACTGTGATATGATTGACAGTTTTGGTGGGAATGATAATATATGTACCAGAACAAATCACACTTTTGCAAATCTTTAAAACATCCCCTCTCATCAACCTGTCCCTTCAAATAAAATTGTGTTTCTCTCCAAATCTGACATCCTATTGGGTTTGGGTTTGGTCTGTGCTCTTGGTGTGAATGATCCTTTGCTGCCCTGCTGTCCCACCCAAACATCCTGCCTCAACAGGAACTACATATAATCAAGAAAGTAAGAGTCCACTTCAAGCTTCTTTAGCTATGATACTGTGACATACATACATATAAACATAGATGCATTTTCTATAAAAGTTTGATTAATTGTTCAGTTGAACTCCCAAGACCCCGAATTTACTTCAATAAATGATGTATCCCATGCTAAATTCTTTTCAACATTACATGAAAACTTCAGCCATGTTCTGCCACAGCTTTTCAGTCAGACTTGGTTACATAACTGTGAATTTCAGCAGAGGATAGACTCAGAAGTTCAGCACAGCGTTGTTAAACCGTTTAGTCACGACCCTCCCCTCACCTCCAGGGCGCAGAGGGCGGAGCCTATCACGACAGGCGTGTTCTCGCCGTCGTAGCCGAATTCGGTGAGCAGCTCGCGGATCTCGAGCTCCACCAGCTCCAGCATTTCCTTGTCCTCCACCGCGTCGGCCTTGTTGATGAACACCACGATGTACTCGACGCCGATCTGCCTGGCCAGCAGGAGGTGCTCGCGTGTCTGAGGCATCTGGCCGTCCGTGGCCGCCACCACCAGGATGCAGCCGTCCATCTGCGCCGTGCCTGTGATCATGTTCTAACAGAGGAAAGAGGTGGAGGATTAGAGGACATTCACAGGATGGAGAAATTAAACAAGTCAAATCGGGGGAAGCTGCATCATGTTAAAACTTTTCCTTTTCCAGGTGCTTTGAGAAGGAAAAGGAGCTACCTTGACGTAGTCGGCGTGGCCGGGACAGTCTGTGTGAGCGTAATGTCTGTTGGCTGTGGTGTATTCCACATGAGAGGCGTTGATGGTGATTCCTCTGGCCTTCTCCTCAGGAGCATTGTCAATGTCTTCATACTTTTTGTAGCGAGCACCGCCGGCCTCCGCCAGCACTGAAGTGCAGAGACAAGACGAGTCATATCGACAGATCAACTCCACGGTCTGTTCAATTCCCTGTGGCGTAATCCAGAAGATGGGAAGTAATCCTACCTTTAGTGATGGCTGCGGTCAGCGTGGTTTTGCCGTGATCAACATGGCCGATTGTTCCTATGTTCACGTGAGGTTTGTCTCTGCTGAATGTCTTCTTAGCCTCCGTGGCAAAGGTCCGCCGACTCAGAGGCACAGCACACTGTCACACAAAAAGAAATTAAGAGTTAATTTGTTGTTTCTGCCAAGAGTTCCACCTCTATATCATTAGAACTTTATAAAAAATCCATTTGAACCGAGCTTCATGGTTTGTGTGGATACTCACTAGTTTGAAGGAGCTGTGCAGCAGACTTGGCGAAGAAAGCTGGAGGGCTGAGCAGCACGAATAAATAGGTGAGAACAGTATAAACCTGATATGACAGTGAACCACAGTTTGTATTCCACGATTATCTGCATAGCCTCTCTGATTTCATACATTTTGAACTGATGAGTGGCTTCATCCAACACTACAGGTGGTGCATATTTACCAGAAAACCCAGGATCTTTACATGAACTTGCCAAAGGCCGTGATATAACTTCAGCTGCCTTGTTAGTTAAATGGGACACTGCAGGTGTAGCTGTGATTGACAATACAATGAGTCAACAGTGCAACACCCGTGTGTATGTATGGCATATTTAGGTATACAAGTGGACTTTTTTTTTTTTTTTTTTTACATGGCTCAAGTTTTTATTTCTGTAATTATTGTTGTAATATTTTGCAGGATTAAGAACATATCTACACGTAACACACTTCATTTCTTTAATTTCTAAAGGCACATTTTTTTTTTCTATCTCTTATGATTTTATTCTTCACTTGAGAATTTGAGCAACTGCAAATGACTTTATTTCCCCTCTGGGATCATTAAGTATCTTTGGTTCTGTGTCTGATTCTAGCTCAGTGTTTGGGCTTGCAGGATTACAATAATATCTCCACAACTCAAACTATAACACGGTCGGTCTCTGGTTTCTGGCTCTAAGCTGATGATGCCCACAAATTAAAAAAACACAGTGTTGGGGTCACACATTAGCAGAAAGCAGAATCAGAAATACTTAAATGATCCCCTAGGAGACAATTCTGCAGGCCTCTGTTAAATTATGTCTGAGAGAGTCACTGGGGTTTTATCCTTTGCAATATTTTCCTCGTGGTTCAGGGGACATTCAGATGACATTACTGCAGCTTACATCGGGTGAAAACAGTCAGCTAATATGAATGAATCCCTGCAGACAGGACAGCTAGCGAGCTAATGTTAAGCTAGCAGCTCCCCTGAAACACACGGTGACAGCGTCCCTAAATTAGCTTGAGTTTAACAACCAAAAAACCAACGGCACCAAGTGACGAGACAACCTAATACCTAATCAATACCTAATCAATCCCCTGTCCTTATCAGCGAGCTCACGGCGCTGCGTTAAGACACATAACGTTACTCTGCAGCTAGCGAGTAACGTGACCTTGCTCTCCCGTCGGAAGAGACAGCATCACCTCAGTCTCCATGCTCTGTCATATTTGTACACATGCAGAGAGTGTGTTATACCGCGGAGTTAAATGTGTGAACCAGGAAATTAATATTAACTGATAAACAGACGGAGACAGACACAGTTTGACATGCTAGTACATAATTTACCGGAGAAACATGCACGCAGCCCCACAAGCGCCGCCATCTTGGACGGTTAGACAAGCCAAAGATGTTCTCTGACGAAGATGTTCACTCGCCCGCGGGAACGTGGCTGCTCAGTTTGCTACCTAGAAAGGCGCATTATTACGATAATTTAATTTGGACAATAGACCCAACAACGCACTGTGTTCACATTGAGAAGATGCATTCATTCAGACCACAGTTTTATTCCTTGCTTTTAATTGAAAGTATATTTCATCTCCACAGTCTTGCCCTATGTGGTATCAGACACCCAACAAAGCCAATGAACTTAATCTGAACGTGCTGCATCTAGAACATAATAATATTTCTCCTCTTGTAAATTCTAATCTAGACAGATACTGTGTTGCTCTTCCCGATGCTCAGATTTTCTTGATATCAAAAGAAATATGGACATGCTCCATGATCTCTAAACTGGTAGGTCCTAATTAAATAATGCTTATAACACTTATGTTTTTGATAATTTCTCCAACTAAATGCAGGATGGTGTGGTCCAAAGCCAGTATTCTATATGATAATTCTTTTAATCTTCTGTAAGGACTTTTGGCATATGTTTCAACTAAATAATAACATGAATAAAAACACGTGTATTACATATATATTTTATGTACTTGACCTGAATTTCCCCAAGTGGGGTGGGGAAGTGGGGGCATCGACGGAGGACTGAACAGAGCGCGCTGTTCGCTCTCATTTTTTTTACTATCTCTGGACGAGCCACCGAAAATGACGTCATCATCCCGACGACGCTCAGCTCTGTAGTAGTCGCGCGTTACTCGTTCACCTAAACTGTATCAAACCATATAAACATCAAACTGTTTGTCGGAGCGGCCCTTCGTCAACCACCTCTCACATGCGGAATAAATCTTTTTCGCTCTCCCTGTTTTATATATGATTTTAATCGGACTGAAACGACTTTAGAGAGAGTGGCAGTGCGCCGGGGGAACTGTACCTGCCCGTTTGGTTGAGTCTTTACGGTAAAGCATGGCAGCTTGCATGACACTCACGAGAGCAGCTACCTTAGCCAGAATGTTCTAGCATCTTCATGTTTGTGTGTTTAAAAGGTGAGTCAGCCGGCACACCGAGCAGCTCACACACACCGACGGTGGACTGGTTTAACACAGACACACAGGACGCCCGGTGAGACAGGCTGACTTTGTTTTGTTCTCGTACAAACGGCAGTTAGCCTTCTGGCTGTGTGGCCGAGCGAGCAGGGAGCTAACATTAGCTAACGGAACACGAGCAGCAGATACTTGTCACCCCCTTCGTGTTTCGGTACGTATTTTGACTTAATGTGGTCTTACATCAGTGTGACTTAAATTGTAGAGTAATAGTTACAGCAGCGACTGTGGTAGTAAACTGCTCTGAAACGTCTCCATTGGGAAGCATGCCTGGTCAGGGCTCATAGCTGTGAATGGAATGGATGCTGTGGTGTTTGTTAGTAAAGGGCTAAATGTGTTTTTTTCCTTCTCAATCCTAAAGTCATGGCAGAGGACAGACAAAACAGAAGATACCCCCCAAATCTCCAGGGGGTCCTGCGGCTGGCGGTGGAGGCAGGCTCTGCAGCGGAGGGACCTGCTCCTGTCCAGCCCCTGTCAGAGGAGGTACTTATACACTGTGTTTTGGTCATTTTGACAAATTAAATTAAAAACCAACATAAAGTGCTCTAGTGTGGGATTATCTTTTGGAAGAATGGTATTCCATTCCTCCAGTAGATTTTCAGAAAGTTGATGAATCTGTGCCAATTGTGTTGGTTAGTGGTGGCCCAACTCCTTACTAAAACAAGTGATATTTTATTCATCGCTCGTCTGTGTTTGTCCCATCATGATTATTAACAACATTAGCAGGGGTAGCCTCATGCCACAACACATCTGGTTGATGGAGAACATGAAGCTCTTCCACAGGAAACACTCTCATAAGCTTTCTTGCTCCGTGTTTCTGCTCCAGAGGAAGGAGTGGTTGAGAGGAGCTCTTGCAGAGATGTGTAAAGGGCAGCTGGACGAGGTGGAGCAGATGAAGCAGTGCTTGGCTGTCCTGCACAAAGATGGAATGACCGCCAGGGAGAGAGACGGAGAGGAAGAGAGGGATGAAGAGGACGACGAAGACGAGCGGGAATCAGCCCTGGAGCTGCTGTCAGAGTTGTGTGAGAACCTGGACAACGCTAGAGGTTTGTAACAAACTGCACTGAGCTAATGAATATACATACATTATTTATTTATTTATTTTTACCTCATCCAAGTTCTGTGATGTAAAATTGTTTGTATCCCATGCAATGAAAACATTAGGAAGGGCTTTAAACTTCCAAATTATAGATTATTAAATGATTTGCTGTAACCCATGATGTGACAGTCTGTCAGAAGAAGCATAAAAGTAAATAAAATACATTTTATTGGCTGTATCCTGACGGCGTCCCTCTCTCTCTGTCTCACAGACCTGATGGCTCTGGGTGGACTGGAGTTGTGCGTCTCTCAGTGCTTGTGTCACACCCAAAGTGGCGTCAGGTGGCGCACCGCCCAGCTGATAGCTTCCTGTGCCCAGAACATGCCAGAGGTGCAGTTCCACTTGCTTGGCTTGGGAGCGCTGCCCAAGCTGCTGCAGCTGGCAGACTCAGACCCCCATCCCACAGTCCGGGTGAAAGCCCTGTACGCCGTCTCATGTGAGTGTGTAAGACTTTGGTGCTGAGAGGCAGCCAGTGCCACAGGAGCTCACTGAACTATATAGGATCTCACATTAATAACCACTGATCCATAAGGACAGCAAAGAGCTGGTTCATAAAATGCTGTGGTTGGATTCTATTGTGTCAGATGCTGGGAATGTGCAGCTGTGATGCTTGTTCACTCCAAAAGTGTGATGTAGCTGTGACATAAGAATATTGTGGAATATTGTGGTATGTAGGAAACGCATACATAAATTATTATAGACAGCACATCATTTATATCAGTCTACATGTACAGTATGTATTGAGCATTCTGTAGCTGGTCCAGTTTACCGTGACAAGTTGTCTTATTTAGAAAGCATTCATTGGACATGAGAAGAAGATGATGAGTGTCATTACATGTCTTAAGTGTTATGTGCTGCCTTTTGTATAGTTTAAAATAACTGGCCAATAGAGGTGAGAATCTTTTGCACAACATTAGTTCAATCTATTAAATCTATTAATCCATGCTGTAGCATAAGAATATCCTTTTTTCCTGAAATGAGAAAAAAAAAACAAAAAAAAACTAAAAAACAGACGGCCTAAGTAACATTTTTTATTTTATACAACAAACATTATTGACAAAGTAACTTGCAATTTATAGTATTCGGTATGATCACTACAATGTTAGGTCTTTTCTTTCTTTTGTCTTTGAGAATTGTGAATTAATCAGGTTGAATCATTTCATATTGAGACATTCCTTCGATGCAGTGAATGAATCGTTACCTCCTGCTGTTCTCCTACTGGCCCGTGACGCTCCACAGCAACACGGTGTGACTGTACATCTTTGTTGCCTCAGGTCTTGTCCGGGAGCAGGAGGCGGGACTCCGGGCGTTCCTCTCTCACGACGGCTTCTCCGTGCTGATGCGAGGCATGCAGTCGGACAACGAGAAGCTGCGCACCAAGTCGGCATTCCTTTTGCTCAACTTGCTGACGGCACACCCGGAGCAGAAAGGTACGGATGTATCAGATGTATGGGGCAGAGGAAACATACAGTGCAGGTAAACCAGGCCAGGTGGCTATATTGCAACTAAGGAGTAGCCATTAGGTTTTTCGAAAGCTTTTTTTGTATTGCAGCTGGTGATAACAAGTAGTTTCTGCCAACATTCAATATCACATTTTTCCATTTCCATGCTAAAGATGACAAGTATCCAGTGTTTTCTTCAAATTTATTCTTTACAAAATAGAAAACTCTCTGAAACAGCCTTTACCCACTAAAACTCCAAACCACTGAAAAGCACTGATAAGCAGTCAAGCTTCTTCTTCCTTGACCTGATACTGTTGCTTGAATTAATTTTTGGTTGTGATGCATCTAAATCTGTTTCCTCTTTCCTGCAGACACGGTCCTCTCCATGGGTATGGCACAACAGCTGGTATCTGTCCTTCGCATGCCCCACTCTCCTTTCCACGAACACGTGCTTGGTGCTCTTTGCTGGTGAGAAACACTTTTCTCCTCACTGTTCAATACACACTCTCAACTTGACACGAGTCCACTGCTCACACTTTTCTCTATTGCCCTTTCTCCTATTTGTGTGTGTGTGTGTGTGTGTGTGTGTGTGTGTGTGTGTGTGTAGTCTGGTGGAGGATTGCCCACAGGGGCTTCGAGACTGCAGGAGTCCTTCTCTCGGCCTGGAGGAGCTACTCAAACAGAGAGTGAAAGAGCTCCAGGGAAAAGAGGAGAGTGAGGTAGTCTTTGAGTGTTGAAAATATAATTTCAGAGTGGTGGTAATGGTCTAAAGCATTGAAATCTTCAATTGAATCTAGGCTCAAAATTGTGTTTAAATAGAAATGCACACTTTTTTTTGTTAGAGCAAGATTTAGAGTCTGACAGTAGGGAAAATTGAGCTCAGTTCACTTGTCAATATGCAGTTTCACTCTAACATTGTCTCAAATAAAGTTAAATAATCTGCAGTTGGAATTTATAATGCCAGTGTTGAACCCTTGAGGATAAGGACTAAATACTCCTGTGCTCCATTTAAAGAAGGGCACCTTCAGTAAGTGGAGCATGGGAGTATTCCTGTGCAGAGCTGAAGTCAGCACGGCACATTTTTATATGCATACTTGCCCAAATAAAACCATGCTCACCTTCTGAGCAACTGGAGAAAACTGCAGCAAAGTTTTAGCTCAGAGGCTGAATGAAATGCGTATGTTACGAAATGCATAAAATTGTCACAGAATCTTTTTTACTGCAGGCCAGTTGGTTCATGAGTGTAGCTGTCCCACCACAGCCATGGCAACATAAATCCAAAACATTCTGATGCATTTTCTTTAATATTTGTTGAGTTATGTATGACCTAAATAAAATTTTGAACTGGATCATTTTGTACCTTACACAAGTTGATAAATAATTTGAGCATCACAAAATCTTTTCCTATTGGCCTGTGGTGAGATGCTCATAGATCTCTCTCTCACAGCGGTTTCATAGTTGCACCACAGTCATAAGTGGTGTGGAATAATAAATTGTACAATTTTGAAGCCGGTCCTTTGCCATTGATAGCCTCTAACAATTTCTTAACAACAAAATCTTTATGTCTTAGGATGATGGCCTTAGTCATGTAGTTCTTTAATATGATTTTGAGATGTATGTTTAAAAAGAAAAAAAAAAAAGAATAATTTATGTTGTGATTCCTTTTGAGTTTGTTAAAATTTTTCCTTCTAATGTCAACTGGCTCACGCTTGCTGCCATTAAAAAAAATCTTTTGTCTGAGTGCAAAAGAAAAACACTGATAACTGTATTTCTGAATTTATATTTTTCAAAGCCCTTCGGATGTTCAGATAGTAGACGTGTATGAAGATGTTTTTCTGAAGCCACATTTTTGTCTCCAACAGGAAGAACTTGACTTCTGTGAGCGTTTGAGGACGATGTGTTTCCATGGACTGAAGTCAGACGACAACGGCATGGATCGCTGAGGCCTCGCTGGTTATTCACCTCACTTGATTCAGTATCACTTGATGAGTGTTTAAGGACTTGGATCGTGGTTCTAAAGCAACTTTTTCTCTCTGAGGGCAAAGTTTCATTGTTGGCATGTTAGTGGAGTGTGGAAATACCCATGAGGGCCTGGCTTTTACATTGTCCATGAATTTGATGTAAAATATCCCTGAAATTTGAATGTGTCACTTCTTACTTTGTTGATGTCCAGTGTTTTCAGTTCTCTTTATCTCAAATGTAAAACACACCTTTTCATTATATAGTTTGCTACCATATATTCAAAACATTTTCTGTTTGTTTGTTTCATCATTTTCATCATTGTTTGTTTGTTTGTTTCATCATATTGAATTTCTTCAAGGTTAGGTTTGGTAGATCAGTAAGTTAAAAAGAAAAAAATTAAGTCAGCTGTATCTTCAACTTTACACCATATTTATTTATTATGAATATAACAAAAAGGCCATTTTCATGTCTTACAGCCAGCTTAAAAGTGGAAAACATTGACACCACATGTACAACCTACAATTAAATCATATGTATCAATACAACACAACATTGCTGATCTGAAGACAAATCAGAGAATATTAATTTTGAACAGATACCACTTGATTTTGACATATAATGACGTCTTATTTGTAGAAATTATAAGTGTTTTTTTTTTTTTTTTTTTTTTAGATTGATTAATTTACGCTATTTTGAAATGTTCTTTTTATCAGGGTTTTGGAGTATCCAATTCACTTCGAAAACATGACTACTGGAGTCTTTGAGTGCACAGTATGAGGTTTTCTTTTGTTTTCATCTTTTCCAGTTGTAAGGTGCTCGTTTTCAGTGAGGTCTTAAATGCCTCCAGTAGCTGTCAAGTGCTGCTGGTCCAAGAACTGTCCTTGTTCTTTTGGCTGATTATCCCACAGGCTACTGATGACTCTTCCTCTGTTCCTTCACTTGATGGGTTCTCTTTTTAAAAAGCCAGAACCTGCATCAACTGTTCACAGAGGCTTTGGAAGGAAGTGTGAGGAGGATACTTCAGACTTGAGGGATGCCACAGGGATGCTACTTAGGACCTCTTCCATTTTGCAAAGTCATCTTCGTTCTCCACCGCTTTTATATCACCCACAGCGATTAGAAGTTGTGCTAAATAATAGGTTATCATGACAATGGTGTAGCCATGCTCCAGCGACGGCATCACCTTGAATATTTGCAGGGCCAGTGTCAGATCAGACACCATGAAGGACAAGCCTCCTAACAATGTTGCTGCCCGGCGGGTTCGGACGGCTAATGCCACCATCAGAGTAATTAAGGCAACGTACACTCCAACGGCTGGAGTCAGTACAGCTGCGTCAGGGGCTTTCTGAATGTAGGGGTATAGATAGACATAGGAACCTCCTCCCATCACAAACAGGAGCACATATAGAAAGCGGATCCAGCAGGACGACGAGGAAAGTGGTGAATAGCGGGCGGAGAGGAAGGAGAATGCGTACAGTAGATGAGCCACAGCAAATGCACCCATTCCTGGAACAGATGGGAGATGTTCAGAGCATATTGTGAATGAGTGACAAACAAAGTGAAACACTTGGATGCTTTTGAAAGGTGCTGCTTGAATCTAGAGCCTCCTCTGAATGTGTCTTCACAGTGGACAAGATACTGTTTCAAAGAATATCATGACAATATACACATTATATACTGTAAGCAGTGATTATGGTGATAGACAAATGATTTCCATGCAGCTAAACTTGTATTTGGTAAAAGTGCCAGTTTGCATTTCACAAGGCTCTCTTACCGTGGAGAAAAAGCTCAGACCAGACCAGGCAGATGTCACCAACCGCTGAGGAGACCAGTCCTCCTGCCACTCCCAGGACACTCTGACCTCCCTTCCAGCTCAGCACCAGAAAAGCCAACAGCAGCGTGGGCGCTGCCTTGACACCTGCGGCCACGGCGGAGGGTGCAAAGTCAGGAGTCCTTGTGTAGAAGAAGGCAGCTGTGGCCAAAAAGAAAGGCACAAGAGAGAGACAGAGTGCACAGGACTGGGAGAGAGGAAGGAGGGGGGAATTGGTACAAAGGGGAATAATGGGGGTGAAATAAGTGATTGAGAAACATCACAGCTTGAATGTGCAAATAAATGTACTTTTATGATGACTACAGCCTATTTCATCATGGGAGTAGCTGTTAAAGTAGCATGCAAAAGTACTGAATCTCATCATAATTGAATTTAAGAGTGAGAAAGTGAAGAGTTTTAGGTACCGTGTTTCTCTTCTGCCTCCGGTCATAGGCGTCTGTCTCAAGGATGTCCATCTTCTGACAATCAGGATCGATGTGGCCGTCAGACCTACCTGCCTACACACCTTTATAATTCCTCCTACCTTTACTGCCTCAGTTCCCGTTAGGTATAATCCTCTGCTGCTCAGCCGGGACAGTCTCCTCTCTTTCCCCTCTCTGTCTGTCCCTGTCAGTCACCGCTTCGTGTCTCTTGGTCTGCTGGTGTTCGATGGCAATGAACTTTGGACCAGTCCTTGCAACAGGCAATCTATCAGATTGGTCTCTGATAATCAGTGTTGCTCCCTGTTTTGAGTTCCCATGGCCGAACAGCTGACCTTTGACCTCTCCAACTGGAATACGTTGGTGACATCAGCAGCTGAAGGGCAAAGTTGAACCAGGCCGATACAATGGCAGAATACCTTGCAGTATCTGTGAATAGCAAAACTTTGTTCATATAGGCTATGATACTTGATGTGATTTCCTGCTGTTTAATGTGTGTTGGCTCTAAGGCACTGCTGCTTGGATTCTGTCAAATAAAGTCGGGGAAATTGTCCACATTCCTGCTGGAAATTCCTGCTTGATCATTTGAAACCTCAAAGGCGATGCACCATTTCTCTTCAAGCAGAAATGAAACAGGAACAGATATGTCGGTCATCCAGCATCTCACCCTTTGTGTTATACATTATGTTCAAGCCATGAAATATGTTTTACCCATTTACTTTTATAGCATAAAATAACTCCAGTAATATAAATCAAAAGAGATTAAAAAGCTGGAGTTTAGTTTGGAAAACAACAGAAAATAGGCATAAAGAATAGATATAAATAGAAATTACACATTCCTCTTCTAATTAAATTCATGTTTCTGATGTAAAAAATCAAGGTCATGTTAAGGAAAACAATGACTGCTTGTGTGCTATCATGGCACATTGTTGCTTTAAAATCAGAAATATGTAAGTACCTTCTTGTAAAAGTTATTTCTGTATTTTCCTTGAAGAGCATCGGTGTTGCTCCTCTGTAAGTCACAGAGTGGCAGGCGTGCTGGTTATAGCCTTGTTTGAGTTGCAGTACTGACTTTGGCCACTAGGTGGCAACACTTCATCAGAGTTCTCACAGAAAGGCAGCAGTCACCCACCACTTCCTACTTTGGAAAAAAGTGAAACGTGCCTACAATCTCAAAACTAGAGCAGCTTTGGAAAATCCTAGCAGTGTATTATAATAAAGATGTTGAAATTCTGCCTGTAAGAGTGTTTGACTCAAATGAAACAGGAAGGTGAGTGCTCATACAAACATACATTTCTAAGGTAAATGTTTCCAGAGTTACAGAGGAGTATTTTACACACATACATAACTCAGAATCCTAAATAAATGTGGTTTGTTGCAATAGAGGAAGTGGGGTGATAGTGTGGGGTGGATCACATTACTTATAAGCTTATATGATAGTAAACCACACACATTTACACAGTGCATACAGGTCAGATGAGAACAAATGTCTAACATGTAGATGCAGGGTGATATAGTTGAATTTAGGCTGAACCTTATGATAGATGATGATAAAAAAAAGTTTAAATGAGCAGAGGAGGAGCCCAACCTGTGATGATCCCACAGATCGGAGAACTAATGATTAACTCAGTCCTGTCTGTCTCAAACTTTGTACCGTGTGTTCCCATAATCCCTTGAGCTACGGGCCTGAAGGTGTGCTTGGAGCTGGGAGACGCAGCTCCGGAGGGGTGGGAGACTCATCGGTGAGTAGGACAATAAATGAAGGCGGTGCGGGTCAGAGAGGGAATGGGGGAAGTCTGATAACGGGAAGAATCCAAGGCAAAACACAGTCAGACACAGGTCTATACTGGAGGTCAGGAGAGCAGACTGGGTAGCTTTGTGTGTGTGTGTGTGTGTGTGTGTGTGTGTGTGTGTGTGTGTGTGTGTGTGTGAACCTATGGTGTCAAGTTAGAGGTGAATGTTCTTGACGTTCATTTGATTCTTCTTTGCTGTCTCCGGCAGGCCATGGCTACCAACTCGTCTGCCTTAAGGATTGGAATTGTGGGATACGGGCATCTAGGTTTGCACTCTGGTTACCCCCCACACCTTGCACACACACACACACACACACACACACACACACACACACACACACACACACACACACACACACACACACACACACACACACACACACACACATGCACACTGTTTAGGCTACTAGTCATTTTGACATTTAATTCTCCTTTGTGACCAAGGTGTGGCAATCTAGCTTTTCTTGGAAGTGAGTGACTGTGTGTGTGTGTGTGTGTGTGTGTGTGTGTGTCCTCTGTAGGGCAGTACCTGGTGGAGAGGATCCTTAAAGAAGGAGCTGGTTCGGGTCTAACTCTCGCCTTCGTGTGGAACAGAAACACTGACAAGCTCAAAGGTTCAGTTCCTGATGAGCTCGTTCTCGGTGATTTATCAGCCTTTGCAGACAGGTGCAAACATACACACACACACACACACACACACACACACACACACACAGTGCAGACCCATATGCAAAGCACAGTAGCAGCATCATTTATTATCTGCTCTCCATTGTAAACATGCACTGAGTGTATCATGTGCCCCAGTGTTGCTTTACAGCCGCTGTGTGCTCCACAGGCAGTGTGATGTGATTGTAGAGGTGTGCCATCCTCAGATAGTAAAGGACTTTGGGCTCCGTTTCCTCTCTCGGTCGCATTTTATGGTAAGATACTCTTCTGTTTGTCTTTTTATTGGTATTATTAAACAAGGATCATGCGCAAAAAAAACGTTAATCTCAAAGGGAGAAAAGATGATTTATGCCAGATTTAGCTGTCAGCCATTTTCCATCTGCGGTTCCTGAGCATGTACACACACACACACACAACAACCACCAGACGCTAAAAACATTCATTCACATACAACACCATTACATAGACTCTATCACACTGACAATAATACAGACGAATCTACAAGCACTCATTAAACACAGTCATCTAATACAGCTAGTGCACATTTGGGTGTCATTAAATGTAGACTATGGCATTAAGCCTTAAGGGACCTGCTGATGGCATCAATAATTACATTCTAATTACATCAATTACATCATGAATTACTTTTAGCATTCAGTTCATGGTAACTCTGTCAGGCCTGCAGAAGGGCATCATTCCTCTCATGCAGAAATATATAAACAATTAGATAACAGCCCATGACATTGTCACTCAGTTCACTCATAGTGTTTTAAGATGGAAACACGTCATTTGCATCATTTCACAGTAAAAGTAGATTCAGAATCTATCCCATAATGTTACCTGTTACTTATGTTCCTGTTCCTCAGCTGTTACAAAGATTAAGATCAGTAAAGTATTTTATTTCTGGCAATAAGAGTTCAGCCTGTAAGTCCTATATTTTATTGTTGCTGGCATAAAGTTGTAGTTGAGACAGTGCTACTGTTTCTTTGATTTTATATATAAACACACTTCGTTGACTATATGATGATGATCTACTTAAATGTGACAGTTCCTTGTTTTTTTTTTTGTTTCCTCCACAGATAGATATATAATATAATATAGTCACTGGTCAACAATAACTGGCTAGACTGGCAAGACCTTCAACTAATGATATATAAAATACTGGCTAAAAGATTAGTGGTGATGTCTGCACCCTTTGTTGTCCTTCTCCTTGTTCTCATGTCCACTTGTTGTGTTGTGCGTTCAGGTGGGCTCCCCCTCCGCCCTCTCTGATCCTGATCTGAACCAGGCGCTGTGTCAGGCCGCCAAGCAGCACGGCAGGACGCTCTATGTCCCCAGTGGTGCATTGTGGGGAGGCCACGACATCCAGAGACTGAATGATAGTGGAGCCCTAAAGGTAAAAGAGGCTGTGGATGGTTAGGCTTACTATCATCTCAAAGCCATGCACAATATTGCCCTACAAACCGAACTGTTATACAGGACCCAGTTGCCAAAAAGTGTCTGATTTTGTTTTTTTGTGGAAAAAAGGCTGATAAATATATGAAACATCATGTAGATTCTCCCACTATGAATATCAGTATGGGGTTGATTTGACTTTTGGGGTTTAGATGAACATATTAGTGATAAAAAGGTGGCTGAATCTGACTTGTTGCTAATGAGGCCCCGAACTTCCTGTGATTCTCTTCCTGCTTTTTGATTTATCTCAGTTTCTTGTCTTGACTTGTGCTCAGGCTTTGTTCATAAGGATGTCCAAACATCCATCCTGCTTCCGGCTGACAGGAGACACGCTCTCTGACTGGACAGAGGGAGAGGGGAGGCGTGTTTTATTCAGCGGCTCGGTGGCAGAGCTGTGCCCTCTCGCCCCCAACAACGTGAACACCATGGCAGCAGCGGCGGTGGCAGCAGGGACGCTCGGCTTCTCTGGTGTTAGAGGAGAGATTGTGTCTGACACAGCGTGAGTCTAAGTACAAAGCTCATACGCTCTGAATAAAGGAGGCATTTCGTGATTGAACAGCCCAGTGTCTTACCTCTCCCTGCGGCAGGCTGAGTGACTACCATGTGGTGGAGGTGGAGGTGACCGGGGCCAACGGCTTTTCAGTCCACACCGTGAGGAGGAATCCAGCCAAACTGGGCGCTGTAACGGGCAGCGCCACTTACAACTCCTTCTGGCATAGTTTACTAGGTGGGTTCTGGCTCTCAAGGACTCTCTCTTAAATCCTTTTATAATTCACAGAGGATTTAAACATTATTTGTATGTATACACGTCCTAACATTAGTTCTCCTGGGGGGACAAGTCACACCTGGCATGAAAGTGTCATTTTATAAGACTAACTGAGTGAAAATGTCATTTAAATTATGTTGATTATGTTGATTCTGGTATGGGTCAAAATTAAAATCACAAATTCAGTATTTTTCAGCAGGAAAGAAGTGGATATGCCACCTCTTCATGCATTTGTATGGAGACGAGTGAAGACATGTGGAAAAATGTTTAAAAGCCATTCATTTAACATAATGTAACATGTATGTGAGCCTCATCCCTTATATCAAATACACTATTAGACTCGGTGTAGCAATTCTGGTTAAGTCGGGGCGTGAAAAGGCACATCTTGAGTTTACACGTGCAAACGAGTTTCAAGTAAAGATCATGTGTTTTATTATCCTTTGCATTTTCTTTTTCTTTCAGTTTGCAAAGGCCACGGCGGGCGAGTGTACTTGTGCTGAAGGAGGTGAAAACTCAGGAAGATTTACAAATGCACAACCCAAAATCAGGGATGGTAGTTACTGAGTTACTGACAATATTTTTTCCAACACACCTTTGTTCCACTGCTCAGAGAACCAATAAAGATGATCCACTGCAGGTTTCCACATAAATAAGAAGGTGTGTACTTTGAACATGGTGTTACTTGGGCTGTATTTTCTCAGTATTTGGAGCATTTGAATACACAGAAACCTTTGCTTCTTTGTGTGGCAATAAATGGCATCCAAACAAACAAAAGAAGAGGCTGTTATCATTTGTGACACACACGCACGTATACATATTTAAACTTTATTTTAAGTTAATCTGGTGCAAGATTGTAACAAATGATAGACTAACTGGGAGTGTGCATACTCCTGGTGAAACCATTTTCCCTTCTTTCAAAACAACAACTAGTCAGACGTACAGGAGCTCCCTTTCTCTTATTTCTTTCCTCTAAAAACACTGTTACCATCTCAACCTAACATCGTCTTCCCCCTCAGTGTGTCCCAGCTTCATTCCTTCTAGAAATAAATACTTGCACAAACAGGCACACAGACAGATAAACAGGAGTGTGAGGTTGCTGATAATTGTCACTCAAAGGCTGTGATACAGTAAGGCTCAGAACCAGAAAAAAAGAAAAACACACACACACACACAAACAGCACTATTGTCAAAATGAGAGAACCAAAGGCTTTTCAGCATTGTGTTCTGAGGCAGTTTCTTGATGTGCAGGTGCGTGTGGTGCGTCTCATTTCCATTCAGGGACGCATTACAGTGAAAAAGGCGTCTGGAAGAGAAAAAAAAAAAAGTGCTACCACGAGGTGATCATCTGAGTTCAAAACAGTCACCCAAATAAGTAAGGAAGATATTGTAAGTGCTCTGAGTAGCTACTGAGAGGAATTTAAACCACCTTTACACAGGCCACATTTATGGGGAAAATGTCTGTTACAGCTGTGAGGATGTGCAAAGATGATAAAAAGGAGGGTTATGATATCCCTGCTTTGACCCACCTTTCATTCAAATAAAAAAGCCCATCCTGAGGCCAATAAAATACTCTGTTATCTATTCAATAATGCTGTTATCATCTGTTAGTGCCCTACCAAATCCATTGGAGCAATGGTGTATTTTTTTTTTCTTGTAGAGCTTTAATTTAGCCCTTTCTAGCTGCTTAGTTCATACACAAAATAAGCCACTGATTTTACTGCTGGTGTAACCCAAAAATACAGAGACATATTGAACCAATATATATTTAAAAAATACTGAGGTAAGCAGAGGTTGGGAAGACATTGACGGCGATATAATTTTCACAACAAACTGCTTTAACCGCTCATGTTCGCTCAACTGCACTCATCTATGAATTGTGTGAGTACATGGATGGCCGTACATACTACCACAGAGAAGTGTCACTAGTGAGTTCTGTGTGTGTGTGTTGCATGTGTGTCTCAGTTTTTCTCGGTAGTAGCACCATCACCGTTGGCCCCGTAGACAGTGTAAGCCTTGTTTTTGAAGGGCAGGGCTACGGGCTGGCGGATGTTCATCCGATCCTTTTCCGCCTCCAGATCCTCGTCGTATCGTTCGTCTTCGTCGTCGTTGTCCTCGGCCTCGCTGTGGTGCGGGGAGGAGTGGCGGGACAGAGCCGGAGACGGGGGCACGGAGGCCGGACGGGGATAACGGAAGCCCGAGGCCTGGGGAGGAGTTACAAAAAGGCATCAAAACATCGAGCAGAGGATGAAGATCAAACAGTTTTACCTCAATAAATGACACGAGCACATCAACAGATGAAGCAGGCAAAAGCGGTAGAGTTCCCCAAAGCTGACTTACCGAGTTGGGCTCATGAGGTTCATATGAGAAGGCGTCAGGGTAGGCTTTAGCCAGGGCCATATGACGAGCAGATATGTAGTACTAGAACAGAAAGAAGACGAGAGAAACAAAACGTAAATCGGTTCAGAGCTGCCACACCAGCGAATATGAGCTTTGAGCTTTTGAGACTGGAGTCTCACCCTGCCGAGGTATCTCCAATCCAGGAGGTCGCTCAGACGCTCGGTGCGGTTCCTCTGGATGATCCGCTGGCGCCGGCTCTGCTTGCAGAACTGGAACAAGAAGGAAGTGAGCTGGTTGCATGACTCGTCAACCCCTCGGTACCGCCGGTCCAGGATGTAGATACCTGCAGAGGGGCAACAATAATCCCAGTGACTAACTGTAAAGAAGAACAATCTTGGGTCCACTGCCAATTTGAAAGATACTCTTAAAAAAAAACAAAAAAAAAAACAACCCACCATATGCTGAAGGGTCTGCTATGTGTTCCTCCATGAAACATCCAAAGCCCGACAGATTAGTGGAGATTGATGGGATACCCATAACTGTGCACTCAGCTGAGGACGAAAGAGACATAAAGAGGCCTGATAAAATTTCATATCATTACACCAACACACACACACACACACACACACACACAGTGTGAGTCATACCTGGTGTGTAGCCCCAGGGCTCATAGTAAGATGGGAACACACCGAGGTGGCAGCCTCTTACAAACTCTTCATAATCCATTGGAAGTAAAGGAGAGGTGGACGACAGGAACTCTGGATGGAAGATGATCTAATGGATGGAAAAGCGAATCGTTTCGGAATCAGGACAAGATACCCGGGTATATATCAAAACAATTAATGAGGAGCAAATTCCTGTTCTTGGCTCAAAATGTCTGTGTTGCCTGACAACGATTTAACAAGCCACCATGTGATAGACGGGCTACCATCACAGTGAAGGCTATGAGGTGTAGGTGCACAGTGTCGGGTTTGTACGCGTCATTGATGGAAACATTGGAGTCCTTGATTGTTTTGGTTTCATTCAGCAGAGCAAGCACCTTTTTATTTCCTGTCACTACACAAGCTTGGATTCACAACATTAGAAATGTGATCCAGAATACAAAAAGCAGGAAAAAATAGCGATTTAGTCACCATCTATTAGAAATGAATGGATATGTTCTCAGAGCCCTTGAAAAACATTCAACAAAAGCATATGTGGAATATTTAGCGTGGCGACGAGGCATGTGCTGCAGCACCACTGGTCAATTTGCTCTCATTATTAATGCAAACATTTGTCAAGTTGCCTTCTATAAGTCGGCATACTGATTTAAAGACTGGACGGGTCGTGATGCAAACCCTAACCCTAACCCTAAAACCATATGCTGGAGAATGATATAATGAGTAAACACTCTGCAGTTCAATGGACAATTAGATAAGATGTACCCTTGGTAGCCACTTTATTAGGTGCACCGTGTTAGCACCAGGTGGGACCCCCTTGTCCCTTTGGACGACCCTGAATTCCAAAAGGTGACGAAACTTTCCATAGTGATCTCAGTCAATGCTGACTTTTGCACATTTTCTGGTGGCACATTTATGCTGCAACTTTTTCACTTCACACTTCATCCCAAAGTTCTCTGTTGGGTGGAGAACTAGGGCCTGAACTGTTGTCAGGTGCCTTGAATGGTGTTGAGATCAAGTTAAAAAGGACTGGACATGTTGAGTGCAGATTACTCTCGTACTTCATGGTTATTCCCATACTTGGTGGCCAATCTGTTTGCATTCACTAATTTTTGCCATTGCTCTCATCAGAAAGGTGTTTCCATAAAGATGTTTACTGTAGGAGTGAACCGTTGGCATGCACCTATTAAACCCACCACTGAGTGAATGTGCGTAAACTTTTTTGTTAATGAATAAAAAATGTTCCAAGGAGCTGTGAGGTACCTTGACACGGTCAGCAGAGCTGTTGAAGAGGCCGATGCGGCGGATACAGTTGAGGATGGGGTCGCTGCTGTCCTCGAGCATGTTATGGGTACAGATGGGAGGCTGGCACTGCCTCTGGGTCGCAAAGATGGCCCGCTTCATTATGGTGAAATCCTCTTTATCTAGCATCTTTGACACGTCTGGTAGCTGCCCACTAAACAGAACAGATTGTTATAAACTTAATGATGACAAAAAATATAACCGTCAAATCAGGGGTTTGGGTTTCTCATACACTTTCCAAAACAATTACAATGTATGCTGTACATGTGAGCATGAACTTTATCAGAAAAAGTGAAATTCAGTGTTGCCTAGATTTCTACCATCAAAGTATTGCATTCATAAATTACAACATTGGCTTAGATGTTACTACTGAGAAAACTGAAACAACCGGATTTTACCATCTGATATATTTTTCACTTTTATGAGTGGAGCAGATTTCATCATATTTTTTTGAACTGATGTTGTTATAAGAAAAGTCATTGCGTGTGTCCTCTAGCAGGTTTCGTTCATTTACTTACACTAGGAGTGACTCATAAAGTTTCTTTCCAAAGCGTTCCTTCACCGTTTGAGCTGTATCCCTGTCAGTGAAATAATAGACAATACAAGTGCAATCAACACGGTGCTTCTTATGCCAAATTAAGGTAAGATTACATGAATTTGCCTACTATAAAAAACAGTTAAAATGTGCCTCTAGGACGACAGGTGTTGGATGGAGGGATTGCAGATGAAAAGCAGCCTCACCAAAGCTGCTTCCTGACTGCTTGGCCTTTCAGCGTCTCCACGTTGAAGTTGTTTGTCCTTGCTGGCATGATGAAGAATGCGATGACCGTCACATCACTATGGTTGACCTGCAACAGACAGGCCAGAGAGGATGTAGGTCTATGATTTAACACCTAGAATTCACCTTATACACACACACACACACACACACACACACACACACACACACACACACACACACACTTACCCTCAGCAGATAGTTGAGCCTTGCTAAAGCCTCCAAGAAGATATCAGCCCCTTTGTTGGAGAACTCATACCGTCCAGCTATGAAGAGGAACAAACACTTGTCCAGGTTGAAGTCAAGGTGCCTAATGGTCAAGACAAAATAAATAAATAAATAAATAAACAAACAAACAAATAATCAAATAACTGAAACAAAAAAGACAGAATAAGTCTGCACATTGGCTGGCTCACAAAGTACTTTTTGCAATGACTTCTTGAGTATCCAAGCACTATATTCTTTATGATAACTGCATTAATTTGATGAAAGTCATAAAGCCTCCTAAGTACCAAGATGACTCAACAAAACATACCATACGAATAAAATATACCATAAACACACTCAACAATGTCCTGTACACGTGATATATCAGTACGCAAACGATTGTCTTCATAACACCTCGTATAAGAAGCTAAATTAAAGATGCTATAAATGTTTGTGAATCCACTGCGATGCTGGGAATGTGTGTTGTGGTATCTCTGACCCGTAGAAGTGTCCTCTGATGAACTCCTGGATTCGATTCTTGCTCTGAGCGTGCAGGTTCTGAAACTCGTGCATGGCGGAGAACTTCTTCACGTTCAGCCCGTTTGGAGTGACGATGTCTACACAAGGTTACAGAGGTTAAGGCAGGGGAAATGAAGGAGACAGAAAGAAACACAGAGAGAGACACGAGGGGGAGAGGGAGAGAAAGAAAGAGATAAATCAGTTTCAGGTGCCACTCATGTTTGTGTGCTGTGAAAAGTACTATAGAGTACAGAAGATACAGTATAGAAAATATACTGGAAAGTTCCCAAAGCCTTTCGAGTTGTTCCCTCTGTATGTGCTTCACTTTATCACACACATTAATACCAGTTGTCGGGGTCCTATGACTCATCAGCCATTTCTGGCTTTTTGCAACAAGTCATACAGCTTTGAAATCATGTTTCAAAAAGAGCACAAAATAGAAAAATTTTAAATTATTACTCTCTCTCTCTCTCACACACACACACACACACACACACACACACACACACACACACACACACACACACACACACACACACACTAAAGACCTGCAAAGATCATGCAAATAGCTCACTGATGTATGAAACAGTGATGGCTGTTTACACGCCATTTGTGAAGCATTAGGCTATATAACCTATTTTAACCCGTACTCTGACACTTTTTACAGCGCTGTTTCCCAGGGTGCTCTGTGTTCTGTTGACTTCCTTGTCAGCGCTGGGTAAAGTCGCTCAAAAAATGCAACACATGTCCTGGATCTTTTCACCCGTGATTGGAGCGATCACAGCTACAACAGGATGAAAACAAGTGAGTTACACAGTGGATGAAGAGAGGGAGCGGCGTATAGTGACCCTGTAGGCTATGTGAAGAGAGAGAGACAGTAGTGGTGGTTGAGCAAGATAAAAAGTGAATGAAGAGAGAGAGCGAAAGTAACAAAAACAAATGCTTTTCAAAGTTTTTGACCCTTTGCAACCACGAGATGTTCTTCGTCGCACAGGCATGACTGTTCGCAAAAACATTAGACTCAGCAGTTTGCAATGTCAGCCGCAGACGGACACACACACACACACACACAGAGACACACAGATCCAGGACCAAACACATATTAGGTAAATATCCAGTCATTATAACAAAATCCAGATGTTAATTATTTTGAATCACCTTATTATTCTGATATTATTATTATTATTATTATTATTATTATTATTATTCTGAAAATGGTTCAGCTGTAACTGAATCTGTATTTGACTCACTGGTACATGTATTTTCTCACCACCAGAGTTCAGATTGTTAAAGTGAGCAATACCGTTTCATCCCCCATCATGACCAGTGTTGGAGCTCCTCAGGGACGCACGCACCTGATCAATACATTCTTAGGTACTCTGATGACACAGCCTCAATATCTCTGCTAATGTACTCTAACAACCCTGACATGCACCGACTTGGTGTGAATAAAGCGGTCGAATGGAGTGACAAAAGCACTCTTGAGATAAACATGAAGAAAACAGAGGAAATTGTCTTTGGTTTACCTCCTGACTCCTACAAAGCTCCTGCTGTTGTTCATAATGGAAAAATCACACAGGTTTTTTTTTCAAATAAATACTTGTGTCTAATGACTGATTCTCTGTTGTCGTGGAAAGAAGACCAAACAAAGAATTTGTTTTCTCTGACGTCTTAGGTCTGGTCTCTTATTAAGTGTGTGAAGACAGTGTAAATCGAGAGGAGTTACACTAAGAGGGACTCTTCACTGACGCTGTCCTTCCCTGGATTTTGGGAATATAAGTCAGATGATAAAATCAAGTACCAGGGGTTGAGTGAGCTGCCCTACAAGTTGGTACATGTCCGCTCCATTGAGAGCAGCTGTCTGTAGTTTAATTTTCACCTCGTGAGTCATTTAGTCCCAATATCTGTAAGCATCTCTATTGCCACACAACTACACCGCAAGCAGCTCAATCAATCAAACAGAGGTCCATTCATTTGCTATGAAGCCAAAGTCTGAATGTGCACACTGCCAGAAAACACACTTCATTAAACACACTTCATTTGACTTCATCAAATTAGAAGACTAGAGTGTGCACACTGTATGTAGCTCCCAATAAAGAAAAATAAAGACGCACCTGGTTTCCTCTTGAGCAGGTGCTCGGCCTCGATGGCTGTGATCTGTGACACGGTGGTGAAGACATGGGCGCAGCGTGCAGCTGCTCGCTCCAAACAGTAGCGGTGGTAGATCTGTCTGTCTCCTGCCTCCTTGTCCACATTGAACTGAAACACAGCCAGATCAGAGACAGGCAGACAGAAAAGCCTCATGAGGACGGATCCACATGTCGATACCTTGTTGAATTCCACACCACCGACGTGCTGCCTCATTATCAGAGCAGCACATTTTCACATATAATAATGTTCTTATGTAATGTCTAACCAGGAATGTGCTTTGCTTTGTTTCCTTTAATTTTATCCACAGTGAAGACAAAGTCAGCTTACAACATCAGTGGCCAAACAAGTCTGTCTACTCTGGTTTATTTAATTAAATTCTGCTGACACGGTCAGAGATTTTGTAAGACGCACACACACACACACACACACACACACACACACACACACACCTCAGCAAGGTTGTTGTAGAAGTCGACGTTCCCAGCACACAGGTAGCGTCCCAGCAGCGTGGCGTGTGTGGTGAAGATGGTGGCGACAGGCAGCTGTCTCTGGCGACACAGCACCAGGCCCAGGCCGGCCAGCCACTCATGGAAATGGGCCAGGATGTGTGGAGGCTCCTCACACTGGGCTGCATACTGCCATATGGGACAACACAGGTCAGTGAGGAAACACGCACACACACACACTTACACTGACATTCACACACATTGGATTTGTAAAAAATGCCTACATTCAAACTAACTACAGCAGCAAGTTGACCGAATCTCTCATTTTGATATTGTCAACTAAACTGTGCATCGTTTCATATCTCATCACTTCATGTCAGCTGTCCGGCATCTGCCGGGCAGTGTGACCTCTGACCTCTCCCAGCAGCCAGGCCGTCAGGAAGCCAAACAGCACGGCGTCGTTGGCCTCACGGTCAAACCACGGCACCCCGATGGCACAGTTCTCCCACAGCTCGCTCTTCCAGCGGTCCAGAGACCAGGCGGTGAAGCCGACGTCGATCAGAATGACGTAGGGGCTGCCCTCGATGAGCCAGCGCCCAAAGTAGACCTGGGAGAGAAGGGAGAAGGGGCAGAGAGATGAATTTAGTCAGCATCTACTTTAGGGGTGGAGACGATTAAATGACTGGGTGCTTTATCACTGAGTGATACATTAGTTGATAATAGATATACTAAAAAAAGCAAAGCAAATTTTGTTTTACTTGGAGCTGCCACAGCAAAAAACAAATGTTCCTTTACTCATCATTCAAAATAGGAAAAAAAACCTAATTGTCAGTTGGCTATTTATTTTGCCATCTTTCAGTATCTAGATGAACAGGTTAATCATTTTCACAATATTAGATTAATGGGCAGTAAAATGAGTTAAAAACAAACAACAAAGAGACAAACATCTGCACCTTAAGTTGTGTCTTAGTCTACATATAAGTATAACCCAGGTACATAAGCTTGAGTAAAGCAGGAAGCACCCACACACTGAACCAAAATCTTGATAAAAATGGTAAACCCCATCAAGAAAAATGCATTGGCCCAAGCAAAACATTTTTTATATTCTTCATGTTCTGTCACTTTTCCATTTGTGTACTGATCACTTTTCCTTTATACTTATTATGTACATTTTTCTTAGTGCACTTTTGTTCATGTAAAACTAGCTAAAATACACATTCTTAATCTAAGTGTACTTTTCTGCCTTTGTAAATGTCATAGGCAACCCCTGAGACAGAAAAAAAAAAAAACCTGTTGTAGTATTTCACTCTCGCTGACACAGAGTCTGTTGTTGTTTCCAGTCTCACAGGCATGCAGGACTTAGTTTAGCACTATAGGACCTCATTTTCTGAGTGGTTCTCAACCTCAGCGACCTGCACTGGAGTGTCTTTTTGCACCGACTGAAAGGTCTTCCTGATTCAAGGCCGGCCAGACGACAAGGCTTCTAAAAACACTGAACTACCCCTTTAAAATAGCAGCATGACCACTCTGCACGGCCTTGACCCATAATCCCATAGTGGTCCCACAGTGACACAGCAAACACACACAGCGCAAATGATTAAAAGGGATCTGGACAGACGCACACATTCACACTCAGTCGTCTATTTCTGGTGAGAGAGACGGAGAGAGAGAGAGAGACATTGATACAGCCTCTAACCTTTGAGGGGAAATGCCACGGGGTTTAGAGACATGGTCAGGGACAGACAGAGCGGGCAGGGAGAGGGAGGGGCAGATGGGAAAGATGGACTGAGTTAGAGGGATAAGTCGGCATATCTGGCCGAGTTTTCCCGTGCAGCGTACGTTCCTCACACATGCTTTCACTGATCTCCCTCCACAAACCTGAAACTTATACACTGACCTTTCAAATGGCACATATTGAACTTAGAGGGTGTGTGCCGCACGGGTGCAGGCTGAGGGGTTTATTGTATACACATGATGTTACCTTACACCCGCTGCGGTTCATCTTGTCAATGGTGCTTTTGAGGGCAGGGTTGGTGGGCTCGATCAGCTCCACCTGGGTGCGCACGTTGCTCTCCACATACGGGCCCACCAGGAAGTAGTTCTCCCCCCATTCCTCCGCGGTCAGACGGGCTTTGGTCTGGATGACAGTGTAGATCCCTCCGACTGCACGCAGGCAGCACACACACACACATTCACACACACATTCACACAGGGTTGTCCAGACAAAAGACGGGATATAAACCAAATCATCATCAAATATCAAAGTACCAAAGTATTGATGTATCGCGATACCTTCTCTTGTGATATGTTATCAAAACCTTTGTGCAAAGTATCGATATTTGAGTTTATACCATTTGCACAGATGAACACTTGAGTTCACATGAGGCGTGTTTCTTCCCTGACTTTAGGTATTTTAGCAGGAACTGTTCTGTCTTGTTCGTGTTGCATTGTCACTGTGCATTAAATTCAGTTTAAACACTGAAAAACAGGCTGATTCCTGATTATTGGAAATTTATTTTGCCTTTTTCATGGTATTTCTTTCATCTTCAGTTAGTGGTAATGTGATGTTATCTGTACCATCACCATCACAGCTGATTATCACACAATATATCACATATTGCAGAATTGCCTGTATTGTGATGCCATCAGATATCATTATAGTATCGAAGCGCCAGTGTCCCATTGATTCCCACACCTTCTTATCAAAAATACATGATGATATATATAAATAATGTTCTTAAAATGCAAATGCTTATACACATTTTTATTTCACCTACTTTCAACATGGACATACGACTGTGCACGATCAAGCAGCAAACATGTATGCTCACACTTTCACACACCACTGCCACTTGCCTTTGTTGGCGACCTCCCACGCGATTTCAAAAAGAACAGCATCCTCCAAATCAAACTCCTCGTCCCACTCCTCCAGCCCTGACAGGGAGGTGACAGATAGGCTTCGAGCCAGCGGCATGCTGGGGGAACACAGAGCACAGAAGATGCACCGATGGATGAGTGAGTACAATACATGGTCTGTTATGACGGTTTCCTCCACTCGTTATGCCCACCACAAACTCTTTAGAGGTGTGAACTATTCACATTAAGCTATACTGATTTTACACAAAAAACTCCTGTTTTACTTTCTCTTCCAAGCCCTTATTTCTTACACAAGCAGTTCAATCATATATTATCTTCCTGCGGACATAAGAATATTGATTACATCAAATGTCAGGACCCTCTGACTGTGACTCTTGTACTTTCCTGCTCCTGATGGTTGTTCTTCATGTTGGTGACCAGGAATTCAAGTTGATTTTATAGTTTCATTCACTGCAAGCTGCCCCAGATAAGATTATCAGTTAAACTGACAGAAAAAGAAATAAATGATGTAACACCAAATTACATGTTCCTCTAAACATCATCATGGTCATTTCCCCACACACCAACAAACCAGTTTGTCAGCAGTGGACCACAACCCCCATTTCATAAGTCCTATTACATTACGATGCTGTGATGTAAACACAACAGACACGTTGAAACTTCTTTCACAAATTCGACAACAATTTCAACAGTTCTCAATTTAGCAGGAAAGTCAGCTTCTCCGGAATCAAATCCAAACCTCTTGGTGGAATTTAAAGAATCATCCACATGGCGGTAAAACACTGATAGAGTGGCTCGCTACTTTTTTTTTCGTTTGAAAATGCATTTCTGACATTCCCAATTCCCAAACACCTCATATTAACTTAAAAAAAAAAAATAGCGCTGGCTTCTGTCTCTCCTATTTGCCCTTTGGCAGTTCTCACAAGAAAATCCAGCCTGTCACTGAAGTGGTACATTGTGTAACCCAGATTCTACTTACTGTGTGTGTGTGTGTGTGTGTGTGTGTGTGTGTAGAGTATGGATTGGTGTTTGTATTAGTAGGTGCAGCAGTATAATCTGAGATGGTAAAAAAAGGCCTTCCTTTGACAGCCGCCTCATAAAGCTGCACACATGATGTAACCACACAAATGCATTTAACAATCTTTCATATCACACACAACATAACTTTACAGCTGAAGTGAATCATAAAAGCTGTTTGACAGTGAGTTTGCTTCTTAACTGTGCAGTGGTGAGGTGCTCGTACTTTGTTTTTAAGGTCACCAGACATAAAAAAAAAGGCCTGTAGCTCTTCTCAAACCATCCAGCTGAAAGAAACACAATGGCTTCACAGTTTTTCACAGTGCAACATTGTATGGGGAAAACTGTGCTCAAAAATACCGCTTCAGTTCCTGATGCATGTGGGTGAATGGTGCAACCTCCTGAACAGAAAAAAAGGAGTGGTGTGAGAAAGCTAGCAGAGGCAGAGGGAGAGTGCAGATGAGGATGTGCATCAGGTATGGACTTGAATCAGCACTCCACGGTTGTGGCAGTTTGTTGACGACATGCACCAACAAAACACTGTCGTCCTGTGAAGCCCAGACATGTGTAAAGCCACACTAAAACCTGCGCACACACACACACACACACACACACACACACACACACTAACCAAGAACACAGTGGGACTGCTCTCCCCCTTGTTCCCCAATCCAGTCCATAATTTTTCTGCTTCTTCCGGTCCTGTGATTCCCTGACTCTGTGACCTCAAATCTTATCTGTGTAGACTCTGCTGATGTGCTGACCTCAAACTGCTATCTGAAGTTCCTCAGCAGGCTGGAAGACAGCGCAGTGAGGCCATCAGAAGAGACAGAGTCAAGGCTGTGCAGCACTGGTTAACAGCCCATCACTGTCCTGCTGACACACACAGGGCCCTGTCCACATCTCTGACATGCATCATATCAGACAAGCTCCCATCCAGCTGCATGCACCAGTTTGTGGGCAGGTTATTATTATTTTTTTATTATTATTATTTTGAATGACCTACACCCTACAATGGAGTGCAAGTGTGTGAGAGCTTGTGCAGCCCTCCTGATGTCCCAGATCAGGCTATGAAGGCGACGCGCTGCACGCCCACCTTGGGTAACAGCTATACACCGAAGGAAGCGCAGACCAACAGTGCTCCAATTAGTCCTATAAAGCATGCGAGTAAAGGGTGCCGAGATAGTGTTTTTTTTTTTTTTTTTTTTTTTTTTTTGCATGTTATAGGCAACCGCACACAAGCCCTGACTTTAATAGCAACAGAGTGCGAACGTGACAGCAGGCACCTAGGCTGAGACGCTGCTACGGAAACGCGCAGGGACGGTGGACACGGCGTCCTGATGCGCGCTGCTCACGGAACTACCAGAATAATGTCATTGTAGCGGGAGAGAAGTCAGTGTACTCACCCTGCGGTATTGTCCCAACTTCACAAAGGTAAGCTACAGCAACATCAGCAGCTGTCACAGTCAATCCCCCCTTCAAAAAAAAAGAAGAAAAAAAGAAAAAAAAATGGAAAGCTGAGACAGAAAAATGGGAGGCGGTCTTATTTAAATAGCAGAGGCTCCCATTGGTTCGCTGCGCGGTCTGTCATGTTGACAGACAGGACGCCCCGTGGCTATTGGCCCGGGAAGAAGGCGGGGTTGTGACTGTGGAGCCACTCCGCTGGCTTGAACTCCTTTTATTTAGGAGTTTTTTGCCATTGGCCTGTGCCGGTGCCCATTCTCCGCCTCTGAAAACAACGTGACGGGAATTGGGCGTTTTCCCCAGCTGAGAGATACTATTGGCTGAGTGGAGTTGTGAGGGATTTTACACTGCTGGGTGAATTATCATATCACCCCTAAAAAGAGTGGACTGGGTATAACGTCAGCAACGGGGTTAACGTTTTTTTGTGAGGGAGGGGGAGAAGGAGAGTGTTATTTATAGAATAATGGCAGCCGTAAGGGTCAGGAGGAACATAGCTGGGAGAAGACAACGTGACCGGTGACATTAAGACACCCAACCTCCCTGCATATCTCTGAGTTGTATCCTGTATTAACCCTTACAGCTATTTTCCACCACCCTGTTGGCAGGTCTGACCACACCGGCCAAACAGCCCGGGTCTATATTGGTGAAGCTTCTGAGAATAAAAGGGAGGCTGTGTGACCAGAGCATCCACACTGCGGCCTCTGCAGGCTCCAGAGCAGATGCCGACCTCTGACCTCCCCATGGAGCAAGGAAAACAAGTTCCCAAGCATCAGTAATAAACAAACAAAAAAAATCATAATAATTAATAATAAAAAATAAAGAGCATTCACTGTTACCCAGTCACACTGTGTCACATTACTATTTCACTATTTGAATCAGCTCTCCTTAAGGCAGAGCATTACTAATATTGCTGTAGGAACATTAATTTTTTTTTTATACTTTTATTTTTTGTTTTGTTTTGTATAAGCAGGGCAAGGTGTGGGCCACTACTACACAGTCAGTGTAGAAAAATAAATATAAAAAGTAAATAAATAAATAAAAGAAAAAAGAAAAACAAGAAGGGGGCACAGATATGGTTAATAATGCATTTAAGAAGGTGCAGACAAAAAGAAAATCTTGCTAAATATCCAGGTGTTTTCTTGTTTCCTTGTTTTCTGTGATTTAGTATCACACTGATATGACTATCATGTTATTGTCAACATTGCTGTCACTTCATCTAGCATTCATTACTATTGCCTGTTTTCTTTTATTTGAATTATGTTAATAAACTGTAACTCACCTGTTTTAAAAGGGTTTGTATCAAAAATATCATTTAAAATTATGATGATGTAATTGAAGTGCAAAATCAGTATTGTTTTATTATATTATCATCTATTCATTACACAATGGCCAGTCTGGCAGTTTTATTATGATAAATGTTATATTTACAAAGGAAAATGACCTGGGAATTTCTCTGGCTGGTGTTTCCCTCATCCCTGGCTGAGAGGAAAACAAACTGACAAACATGGCTTTGCATGAGTTATCTAGTTTAGTGTCACATGACACATGGCTGCCTGTCCCACTTGCTCTCTTCCTCCTTTTCTGCAAATGTAATTCATCACCTACATAATAAAACTCTGAATGCATCAAACTAACAGCAAATATGTTGAGGATTTAGGGAACAAATGACAAACACACACAAACTAAACACTGTGTTCGTATCTGGGGTGAAACTGCATGACATAATAATAACATGTATTATTTAATCTGGAAAGAGGGTTTTTATGTATTAGCACAACACTTCACAGACAGATTATTTATTTTCCAGATTATAATAAACTGCGTTTCTGTTATGCATGCCCTGTAGCCACGCCCACACTGGCGTCATTTTGCCGGGACACACGGCTACTTGCGTGCACAAGGATTGGTCAAGCGAAGCCGCGCGGACGGTCCCGAGCAGCGCGAGCGACCAGTTTCCGCCTCATGCTGTCGTCATTGACTAGTCCTTCCATGATTGGTCCGCGGCAGGAAAACGGAAACTTTTCGCGCGTTCTGCGGTGAAAGTTCACGAATTAAAGAAGAGTGGCGGGAGTTATTGTCAGCCGGGGGCTGCCGTGAAGAAGCCCAAACCCAAGGTATTTATAACTTGATAGGAAACACATCAGTGATCGATAAGTGACACTGCAGGTTTCACGGTGAGTGCGGCACGGTCACCTGTCACCGTGAGCGTCTGGCCCCGGGCTGGTCTCTGTTTACACCGAGCCTGCTAGCTAGCGTGTTTAGCTCGCTAACAGAGCTGTTGGTGTGCTGGTAAAAATGTCACTCCATGAGACTTAACCAGGCAAGCCCGAGGTTTACTTTGTGTTTCTAGAAGCGTGACGGTGTATCAGTAATGCTGGGATGTGTTGTAGTCACCGTCAGTCATAGCTGCGTGTAACTTCAGTAAACAATACAGAAGGCGACACGGTTTCGCTTTGGACGTTGTGTGGCGTTAACTAGCCAAAACATTTGATAAAGTCGCAGGAGTGTGTGGAGCTTAAAGTTACAAAACAGCCATGCTGCTGGTGTTACACTGCTGATGCTCTCAGACAGGAAAATGTAAGTGTTGGCTGCTTGATGTTGCAGCTGCTGTCTCTCATGACCACACATCTTTTATTTTCGGTCATGTGTTTTGTAACATTCACACTCCAGTATGGGAGAATACAGGATTAGGATTCAGGGCATCTGCTCAGTGTTTGTGAACAGGCTCAGCTCTGTCCCGAAGCGACGAACAACAGACCTAAGGTTCAAATCTCTCCGCTCATCATTTTTCAGCTACCTGTATCGCAGACTTTGTTTCTGTCCTTTTGGATTTCAGGTTTTTAGTGATCATAACCTCTGTTCTGCATCTTGAGGAAAAAGTCATGACTTATACTTTCTTTCTCTATGCTGAAAACCTTCATACTGTTGCTCTTAAGACACACTGTCCTCTTGTTTGTCAGTAGCAGTTGTTTGGTAACAGGATAATAATCCTGCATCTGTTGGTGATACTTCAGTGTAATCAGACATGTTGATGTTATTCAGCATACATGCTAGTAGACAAGTGAGTCAGCTAAGTATTGTGTCCAGACTGGAGCTGCAATGATAAGACAAATAATCAATTAGTTGCCTACTATTAAATTAATTGCTATCTATTTTGATAATCAATTAACCATCGGTTTAAAGAAGAAAATTTCCAAATTCTCTGATTTCAGCTTCTCAAATGTGACTATTTACTTCTTTAATAATTTATTTCTCTACGACAGTAAACTAAATATCTGGTTTGAGGACGGTTGCTCAGGACAGAATAAGACATTTGAGGGCGTCACTTTGGACTGTGGGAAAGTGTGATCAACATGTTATGACAGTCTATGGGCCAAAAAACTAATCGATGAATTGAGAAAATAATCGACAGGTTAATAGATAATGATTATTAGTTGCAGGTCTTGTCCAGACTCAGTCAAAACTTTCTGTCACTGCACTCAGTCTCACCTTTTTATTTGACAGCTTTGCTTCCTGTCATTCAGTTGACTTTAACTGTAGGTGTAAATAATCTTCCAAACTATCACAGCAGGAGTTTGTTGCATCATTCTGTATTTGTTCCCTGTTATAATTTTGCATGTATTTCTATCCTGCCCAGCCAGTTGAACTACAGCCTGACATCCTCAGTATTCATACTTTCCCCTGATATGCCTAATATGTGTTTTAAATTTTGACTTCTAGACATGGAGTTCAAAAGACGAAACGGCGGCCCAGTAATGGGTGGTGCATCCCAGCCCAAGCGAGGCAGAACGGGTGGTGACTGGGAGGACAGCCCATCGCTCTTTGAAGAGGAGTTGTGCATGTTTGAGGAAGCAGAGATGGAGGCAGAGGACAGGGAGGGGCAGGCAGGGCACGACGTCATTCCTGTAGGTGAGTGGATCGCAGAATAAACGGCACACACTCACAGAGACATGGTCACATGGTTTCCCTGGCACAGCAACAATGTTGACCACTGATTTGTGGCATAAGGCACCCTTGGCTGCATAGTTGCAACCTTGTATATTTGATTAGTTTGCGAGTTTATTGAATCATGTAAATTGTGTTTATTTTCATCAAAATGAAAATGGTTAAAAGCTACCAGTAAAGTGTGTGAGTGATATGATAATTCTTGTATTTTTTCATAATTTTCCAACTGCAGTCTGATGTAATTTTATTATTTCTGTCACATGGAAATCACTTGAAGAGCTGAATTTGTGCACTCACTTAGGAAACAGCTTAAGGTGAAGTTTGTACTCCACAAACAAGTTCTTAAAATTCACAGAGCAACCATGTGAATTATTAACCCAACAAAACTGTGCCATAATCCTAATGTTTATATTCAGCATGATTTTCTCTGGCAACTGCACATCTAGTTAATCATGTTTCTAGTATTTCTCATGTTTACTTTGTTGGTTGTGAAAATATGAAAGCATTTTATTTACCTGGTTGCATCATCATGGCAGGTATTGTGAGAGTAAAGAGTGCCTGCTTGGTTATTGCTGCTATCTTAACTATGTTAACCCCTGCTTTGGTGTTTAGGTGACCTCTTCTCGGCAGACCTTAACCCTCGCTGGCGGCGGCCTCATGCCCCTTCGCTGGACTCGGATTCTGACACGCTGGTGTTTCAGCAAATTGACCTTGACTACTATTTAGGTAAAGGCACTAAAGTGTGCTTGGATTGCTCTTTTCACAATACTGATCTACTGGTTCACCAATATGGGATTTTTAATGGCCAGTGCAAATATTTGGAGATCAGTGCGTCCAATGGCTGATTTATGATGCCCATAACATGTTGTTGAAATAAAATAAAATAAAATACACTAATTTAATAATGATCATAACACATGAGACTCTAACATAAGTAGATCTGCACTCTGTCTGCAGTGAACCTATTTTAAATATATGTATCAACTAAATAAATGCCCACAGCTAATCAAAAAAACTAGACTTTGTAAAAAAAAAAAAAAAAAAAAAATAGTGCACTTAACAAAAGCATTTATCAGTAGATAAGGGGGAGTGCTTACCTTCTTCTACAGCAGCCACACTGACAAGACGGTCTGCAGACATTGTTTTGTTTATCAGCCTTGTTTATTTAAAAATGCCCAGATATCGGCCTGATTAGTTGTCTATCTCTATATTGAACTAAAAATGTCCTCTATTTTTTGTCAGACAGCTCGCCTTCAGGGTGAATAAACACCACAAGGCTATGGCCAGATTTGGCTCACTGTCAAGGGGAATATTACTCAAATACTTACTGCTGTATTAAAAACCAACAAAACCTTAGGTGGTCTTGCACAATCAGTCTCCCATTCATAACAAGGGGAGCAGTTCTAGATGTGGAGTCGTGGTGAATCCACAAGTTTACAAATATGGATTGGACTGTCCTGTACCATAGGAATAACATATGACCTCTTAAATTTGGTAATATCCCCTTAAAGTCATGCGTCAAAAGTGAAGGTGAAAGCCCACAGGCTTTCTCTGAAGGTCCAGCTCTCACCTTGGATAGCAGGTTTGCAGTTTAATTAGATCACAGAACACATCCGTCCTCAGTTACCTCACTGCTCTGTTTTCTGCCTCTGTGTTGTCCAGGCTCGGCGGTGGCTGGCATGCCCGGCCAGCTGCAGGGAAAGGTTCCAATCATCCGGATGTTTGGTGTAACAGACAGCGGCAACAGTGTCTGCTGCCACGTCCATGGGTTTGCACCTTACTTCTACGTACCTGCACCAAATGGTAAATACTTCCATGTCTTACATTTTGCACATATTTAACTGTTGGTAATTACCGTTCCTCTGAGTAGTTCTCTTCTCAATGGGGCTCCCAGAGAGGCCCACATTAGTGATATTCAGTCACATGTTCTGCTTATCTGAAAAGTAATTATATTCCATCATTGGGTGAAATGATATGAAGTGATCTTTTTTCTGTTTTCACAAAGGGTTCACATCCGATCACTTGGGTGAATTTAAACGGGAGCTGAACTCTGTTGTGCTGAAGGACATGCGCTCCAATAAGGACAACATCTCGGTCACAGTGCTGGCTGTGGATATCACCCGCAAAGAGAGTGAGTACGAGTTAAATATCATGGTTGAAAGAAATATATGAGCCCTTACAAACATTCTCTCTGATTTACTTGTCTTTATTGTTATGAACTTGAAATGGTTGGTAGTAGTTGCACTTTTGCACACATCTCATGCACTTAGTGTCAACACACTTCAGTACTACAAAAATGAAACCTCTGAAACCTCTATTCCCTTTATCATGGCAGCTAACATTTTTGCATTCCCTCACTGTGTCCTGACAGGCATGTATGGTTACCATGGGAGACGGAATCTGGACTTCTTGCGGATAACCATGGCGATGCCTCGTCTCATCGCCCCAGCAAAGAGACTGCTGGAGCAGGGCTTTAAGTTCGGACCTTTCCCCATCCAGAATTACCAGTCCTACGAGGCCAACATTGATTTTGAAATCAGGTGTGTATGTCTAAATACGGTAGATATGACTAGACAACTGTAACTGTTTATCTGAACAAACTCACTGCTCATGTCAATTATATCTATCCAGCAGATTTTAAAGTGTCCCTTTCCCTCTGGCATAAAAAAGTCATGGAAACCCAGCAGTGGTGAAAATGTGCCTTGTGTGTTAAAGGAAAATAACTAACCCAGTTTTCCACCCAAATTACTCAGGCAAATTGCACTGCTCCAAAAAATTAAGGGAACACTTAAATCACACATCAGATCTTGATGAACTAATAATCCAAGTTGAAAATCTCTACTAATGTACATCGTATAATTTGTGGAGAACAAAATGACACAGCGATGGTCAGTGGAAACCAAAATCATCAACCCATTGAGGGCTGGGTTCAAAATCACACCAAAAATCAAAGTAAAAAATTAAAATCACAGGCTGATCTAACTTGTGTGAATTTCATCATGGCAGCACATAGTGTGTATGGCCTCTGCGTGCCCGTATGGCCTACCGACAATGTCTAGGCATGTTCCTGATGAGTTGGTGGACAGTGTTCTGGGGGATCTCCTGCCAGACTGGGACCAGGGCGTCAGTGAGCCCCTGGTCTGTGGCGGCACATGGCGGTGTGTCAGATGCAGAGATACATAATATCCCAAAGGTGCTCAGTTGGATTTAGGTCAGGGGAACGTGAGGGCCAGTTAATGGCATCAATGACTTCATCGTCCAGGAACTGCCTTCACACTCTGGTGTCACTGGCCATGACGTGGAGGTCTGTCGGACCCTCCGAGGATTTGGCTCCCCAGGCCATCACTGACCCACCGCCAAACCGGTCAGGATGATGTTACAGGCAGCATAACGTCCACCACGGTGTCTTCAGACTCTTTGACAAGTCCTCAGCGTGAATCTGCTCTCATCTGTGAAGAGAACGGAGCGCCAGTGGTGGACCTGCGACTTTGATTACCTGTGCAACCTGATTGGGCTGCTGTTACCGCCTTCTGCTACAAGTAGTGACAAGGACACCAGCAGAACACAAAACTCAGTTATGACATGATGGATTATGGGAGAGCAAGTATCTCTGACCACCACATGCAAAACCATTTCCTCTTTGGGAATTGTTTTGCTGTTGTCACTTTCATTTGCACCAAAGCAGGTGAAACTGATTCACAGTCTCTTGTGCTTCCTAAATGGACAGATTGATATCCCTGAAGTTTAACAGAATTGGTGTTATACTGTGATGATTGAGTGTTCCCTTAATTTTTTTAGCAGTGTATTACCAGGCTAACCTTTTCCAGGAAGTAAAAAGTTCCTGTATGTGTTTCCACCATTGTCTGAAGACCCGCCATGATTAGGCAAATTAGTCTGCTGATGTATGAAACAATGACAACTGTTTTACTATTTTAACCCCCTTGACACATTACTGACTGTGTGTGTGTGTGTGCCAGAGAGAGATACAGAGGAGGAAACTAAGCGTCTGTCTCCATAGCGTTCTCTCTCTCTTTCTCTCTTACTCTCTCTCTCTCTCTCTTTCTCTTTCTCTCTTTCTCTCTCTCTTTCTCTCTCTCTCTTTCTCTTTCTCTCTCTCTCTCTCTCTCTCATGGGGCACCTACAGCAAAGCCTCACTTTACTTTTAATGTTGTCAAAGTTCCTGGGCGATTTGAAAATTTGCGCACTACCCCTGAGTAGTGACTTTCTGGGTTAAAAAAGACATTCCCCCCAACTACATTTAGCCCCTGGTTCCTGCAGTCAAAACGCTGACAGTTCTTCAAAAGGTTCCTAGTCCCTGGGGAAAGTTCCTTCCATGGAAAAAGAGCCTCTAGCCAGAGAGCGTTTGAAGTTGTGACTGTTTGTATATTAATGCCTCTTCCAGAAAATGGTCGAAGGGTAAATAAATAGGGTAGCATCTCAGCCTCCTGAGCCTCTGGTGTTTTTCCAGGTTCATGGTGGACACTGATGTGGTGGGATGCTGCTGGATCGAGCTCCCCAAAGGAAAGTACAGAGTTCGTGAAGAGAGGAGCGCGGGGGAAACAGACCCTCACAACCCGGGGAAGGTCAGTCCACATTTTGCCCTGACCTATGGCATGATGAGCGTCCCTCACATTTCTGTCTTGTGAAATGTACCCTTCTCTCTCCTCCTGCTGCGTGCTCCCTCTCGCCTCCTGTTCACCAAACGACAAGCCTGACCTTCCTCCTCTCCTCCTCCTGTCCTTCAGGTGTCCTTGTGTCAGTACGAGGTGGATGTCGGCTGGACGGACCTGATCAGTCACCCGGCAGAGGGAGAGTGGCAGAGGATCGCACCGCTCAGGGTCCTCAGCTTTGACATTGAGTGTGCTGGAAGAAAAGGTGGGTTTCTTCCAAAGGAAAAAAGATGAAATTAAAAGAAGTGTAATTTATGGAGGTCCTTAAGACTTAGAATGTCTTAAATTAACTTAGTAAATATTGGCATTAAATAGTCTTGAATTTGAATTCCCACATAAACATGTTATCTAATTTCATTTATCCAATATTTTTGTCTTTTTCTCAAAACTCAAGCTGCTGAAACCAAGCACTGCATGTACATGCACGTTAGTAACCAGATTATTTATTCACCCTAGCAGAGAGAAAGTCACAAATATCCTTGGACTTACCCGTTCCAAGTTCTGTGGTGGATTTTTTTTCCACCAGCAGCTTGCTAGCTAAGCTGAAGGAGTTTATTAGAATCATATAGTCAGTAAACAAACATATTCCTACCTGAAACTGAGCTCAGCATGAGACCAAATATATCATATTTACCTTTACTCTTACCGGAGGTGTTCATCTGAAAAAGATGGTTTTTGTTTTTCCAAAAAATTGTCTCTAATTTTGTTAAAATTTATCTTGAAAAAGGTCTTTTAAAAAGCATCAAATTGGACTCTCTGTGTTATAGATGAAGCAGATTGTCTACAAACATCAAGATGAGGTTTTGAGTCCCATATAAACTGAAATAACCTTCACACATCAGACATGACAGAAGGCAGACCGCATGCACACACATTTTGTGTCAAATTTCATATGGGGCAGATGAATTGAAAATTGAATTTCATCTGTTTTAATTTGCATACCAGTGCAAGTTTTTTTAAAAAATGGGCAAATTTGATGTTTTCTAAGCACAAAAGTATGAAATACTCTGTTTGGGACCAAATCGAACGGCTTGTTTTGAGTCTGTTTGCTGAAGCTGTGACTCCCTCTTGTGGTTACAAACGGAGAAAACATTTAAGACAACAAAGGATTACTGATTGTTACGCCTTAAAAGCAGAGGTGATATGGCAAGCAGTTTGTTTGACGACATTTTGGTTTCTACTCTAAATTCAAATTCGTTTTTTTTTTTTCATTTGAAGTGGCAGCTTTAGTTTTGTATGTCAAGTCTTGTATGTTGTGTGAAAACACCAAATTGTCTCAGTCATATGAAACCACGCTACACTACAAGGCAACAACACAACACTACCAGACCACCTAAATTAATTTCAGTTTTCAAATCAAATAATTAAATAAGCGAGTTGATGAGTTATCCAGAGTGACAAAAAGGAGAGCTGCAAAATGCTGTAATTTGTGTGTTCTTGTGCAGCTGAATCCAAGTACAAAAAAAAGCTGCACATTCTGATGTGTTGCCTTCACTAATAATGTGGATCACGCACATACAGACATCAGCAGGCCCTGACTGAACGTGGGATGGAGTGAAAATGTGGCGTTTAACCGAGACGTGTCCTTTCTCTCTCTCCCTCAGGGATTTTCCCCGAGGCGGACAAAGACCCTGTGATCCAGATCGCGTCCATGGTGCAGAGGCAGGGTGAGACAGAGCCCTTCATCCGCACCGTGTTCACCCTGCAGTCCTGCGCCAGCATCGTGGGCTCCCAGATACTGTGCTTCACACAAGAGAAACAGCTGCTGCAGGTACGCACACACACACACACACACACACACAAACTTACTGTGGGTTACACTAAGGACAGTTATTTTTGACATGTTCTCACTGGTCTGTGTTCTGTTGCAGCTAGAAATGTAAATCACAAGTTTCATCGCAATGTGATATTGTATCGAGTTTTGTTTTTATTCCATGATATGATATTTGCCGATACCACAAAGTCTGCAATGATACGATTTCAGTTCGATTCAGTTCAGGAGCCAACAATCAACATGAGACAATATCATGGGCCCATTTCACACAATCGAATACATTTCTGTTATCTCGCAAAAAACAACCAAGATATGATTTGATGATTTTTGTTAATTCGCTCCTTCGGACATTTTAAATGACTTTTCTCATGTCTAAGTGCAAATGTTCAGTTAACTTAAAAAACCCTTGATGACCTTTCGTATGTGACGGCCTTGGCTGCAGACAGCATTTGTTTCATCTGTTGTTTTGTCTTTTTTTCTGAAATATGAACTTCAGCTGATTTATTCCTGAGAGGGGAGCAAATGTCCTCGTATTTTTTCTTTTTTGATACTTGGAAATGGATGGAGATTGTCACATGGACATGGCATGGGATTTTCAAAATAAAGGTGCAATGTTACTGTAAAAATTTTATGGATCGATGCTTTCACTTCACATCAGTGATATTGGATTGTCAATCATTTAATCAATTCATAGATCCAGATCAGTGGATTGTTGCACCCCTGTTTGCTGCCTACTTCCTTGTTCGGCTGTTAAATTATTGTGTGTGTGTGTGTGTGTGCAGAGCTGGGCGGAGTTTGTGAGGACAGTGGACCCCGACATCATCACTGGATACAACATCCAGAACTTTGACTTTCCGTACCTGCTGAACAGGGCGGCTGCTCTGAAGGTTAGGCAGCAGAATTCATTCACACCTTCCAAACAACACCTAAAGTGTTCGTGTCTGTTAAAGATTCGCCTGCATTTATGAACTACAGTCCAAGTGTACTTAATAAAAATGTTCCTTTGTGTCAAGGTGACCCTGTTTCCCTACCTGGGCCGAGTGCAAGGCATCAAGTCGGTCCTGCGGGACATGAACTTCCAGAGCAAGCAGATGGGCCGCCGAGAGAACAAGACCATAAACATAGAGGGCCGAGTTCAGTTCGACCTGCTGCAGGTCCGCACATTGCCAGGGTGGAAGAATCTTCAAGTGCTTTAAAATATGTTTGACAAACATGAGGCCTTCAGTCATTAAAAAGTTTTATATTTGAACTAAGGAGATCTTAATTTCAATAGAAACAGTCTTATCTAATTGATTTTTTTCTGTTTCTTCTTGTCAAAATGAGTGAAGTTAAGTTCTGCATCAGACATGAACCTGCTCAACCTGATACTGCCTTTATTCACTGAGCACACTCAGTCTACACCCAGCTGCTTTTATCACACTGCCGTATTGACACCCAGCAACACTGTGTCCTATGAGTTCAGTCTAATTGGTGCTTCTAGGACTGAACAATGTTGTAAAATAAATCATATTGCAGTTAATTTTACAGATACTGCAGTTACCATATGATTTTTACATGAATAATATTTTTTGCATTATGTTAATTTTCACCAAAAAAGCCTTTTAAAATGATAATGATGATTTTTTTTTTCTCTCTCTCTCTCTGGTCTGTACTGAACAAATATGTTTTCATACATCTGGAAAATACTATTTGTAGGCCGGGGTGTCTCTATAGCACCATTATGCTTTACTTACTACAATCTTTTGTCACACATTTTACCTTTTAATCAAAAAAATTGCAGCTCCTGCGATTTGGATACTGCACTTGGCCACACTGTGATTTCAGTAATATTTAGATGTATTGTTCAGCCCCAGGTGCCTCTGTCTTTCAGGTGCTGCTCAGGGACTACAAACTGCGCTCGTACACTCTGAACGCCGTCAGCTTCCACTTCCTGCAAGAGCAGAAGGAGGACGTGCAGCACTCCATCATCACCGACCTGCAGGTGAGGCACACAGAGACAGCCCTGCCACATCTGGAGGAGAGCTCTTTACGTCCTTACATGTCTGCAGTAATTACTGCTTCGCTCGCCCGATTCACTCCACTGAGTTCTTGCTGCTCCTCTCTCCATCTGCTCGGCCCCTTTCCACTCCACCTCAGAACGGAAACGAACAGACCCGGCGGCGTCTGGCCGTCTACTGCCTGAAGGATGCCTACCTCCCCCTGCGGCTGCTGCAGAAGCTCATGTGTGTCATCAACTACATGGAGATGGCCAGAGTGACGGGCGTGCCGCTCACATACCTGCTGTCCCGCGGCCAGCAGATTAAAGTCGTCTCCCAGCTGCTGCGACAGGTAAGAATGGAAAACACACTGCAAGGTTACTGCTGGATGGATGCTGATTTATGGGTGGAAACTGTAAGGGTGTGTGTGTGTGTGTGTGTGTGTTAGGCCATGAAACAGGACCTGGTCATGCCGGTTGTGAAGACGGAGACAGGAGAGGACTATACCGGAGCCACAGTCATTGAGCCAGAGAAAGGGTGTGTATCTCTGCTCTGTGTGCTTTTTGTGTTCATTTGTTTTATAGCTGCGTGCTTGTCGAATAATTTTCGTCTCGTCTGCACAGGTACTACAGCGTTCCCATCGCCACACTGGATTTCTCCTCCCTGTATCCGTCCATCATGATGGCTCACAATCTGTGCTACACCACTCTGCTTCAGAAAGGCTCCGTGGAGAAGCTGGGGTGAGGATCTCTGTCTTTGAAGAGGAAGATAACAGAACCAGTTTTATTTTTCTTTGTCAGTTTTTTTTTTTTTTTTTTTTTGAAACCTGGTCAGTGAAATTATGAATTGAACTGGTTGTGTTTCTTCAGTCTGTCACCAGAGGACTTCATCAAGACGCCGACTGGCGATCAGTTTGTCAAGAGCTCCTTGAGGAAGGGACTTCTGCCTGAGATCCTGGAGAACTTGCTGTCTGCCAGGAAGAGGTAAGAATTAATCCAAACAAAGAACAAATAACTTGAAGTTGAGTTAGATGTTTAGCAAAGCTCTCAAAAAGTAAGAAATATAGCTGATCACCACTAAACACTAACTTAAGGTTGTTCTCCGTTAATCGTATGGTTCCATCAGGAAGCTCTAACACCTGAAGAAGTCCTGAAACTGTCTGCTGTATTCAAACTCCTGCAACCTGCTGCTGCTTCAGTCTGTTTGCTTTCTAGATCCAGAGACTCACAACACAGCTTGTTAGTTTCTCACTTGATTGATTCTGAGACCCAGACTGACAAAAGCAGGGTCATGAATTATTTTGAAAAAAAAAAAATGTGTTGCAACAGGAAAAGTCAGAATTTAACAAATTCTAGACAAAAGGCATGCGATGACAAAATGATGGAATTTTGTCGCCTCAATTTAAGAAAAATCTGTAATTTCTTCACTAAAGGTGGTATTCACTGTTGTATTCACTGTCCATGTTTTACTCACTTTCAGCACAGAGTAAAATAGAACAATAAACCTTTAATCAAGGGAAAAAAAGCTTAACATGACCTTTTTATATGTGTAAAGGAAATTGAACATTTTAATTATGGAAAGTCATATGAAAAGCCAGGTGATTTTACATTGGCCACAGAGTGGGAGCCCTGAAAAAACAAAAGTAGCTGTGCTTGACTGTCTCTGTTTTGATGACAGTTGACACAAGCAGGAGCCGCTCTCCTTGTGCCTGTAACTGAGCCAAACAGCTTAAGCCTCTCATCTCGTCCTGCTGTCTGTCCGCAGGGCGAAGGCTGAGCTGAAGAAAGAGACGGATCCTTTCAAGAAGCAGGTGCTGGATGGTCGACAGCTGGCCCTCAAGATCAGCGCCAACTCGGTGTACGGGTTCACGGGGGCGCAGGTGGGCAAGCTGCCCTGCCTGGAGATCTCACAGGTGAGTGTTTTCTTCTGGGGTGGCAGGTCTGTAGGTGCAAACCTGGGTGACACTCATCATGTTAGTTATAGACCAAACTCTTCAAATCCAGGCAATAAATTGAGATTCAGAAAAATAATGGAGCTTTCAAAAGAAAACAAGTGAAGATTTCACCACATGACTGATTATGCTGACAAACATAAAGGACATTACCTGTCGTGTGTCCCCCCCAGAGTGTGACCGGCTTTGGGAGGCAGATGATCGAGAGAACCAAGCAGCTGGTGGAGTCCAAATACACCATCGCCAACGGATACCAGGCTGATGCTAAGGTGAGAAAAACGTGTGGCTGTGATACTCCAGATATGAATAGTCTGTGTTTGTTTTGTTTGTATTTGTGAGTGACACCTGATTCTGATCTGAAATGTCTGAGAAATTTTCTTTTCTATTGTGGATTAAACAGTGGCAGTTATTTATTCATTTATTTGTTTTCTTGACCATTCAAATCCAAATAGTGTTTACACACAAGACTTAAAACATGGAGATTTTTGTTCAGAGCATAACTGTAAACCAGACTTTTCTCTGTTTTTATGTCATTAAAATGTGCTGTAATAGTCATGGGTGTTTTGAGGAGACAGGGTGAGAACCCTGATGATGCCTCAACATTTTTTAATACGTATTCATGTTCGCATTTGTTTTTGTTTTTAAGGTAATTTATGGGGACACTGACTCCGTCATGGTCAAGCTCGGTGTTGCTACGGTGAGGGAGGCCATGGATTTGGGCAAGGAGGCAGCAGAGTGGGTGTCGTCCCATTTTGTACATCCCATCAAACTGGAGTTTGAGAAGGTACCAGTTCATTAACACGTGTTGGTGTGTGAAGGGAAAATTCAGGAACCTGTGAAACCTGCTGGATTCACAAACTGAGAGTCAGCTCAGCTCATCAAAACACTTCCCAGTAATTTCATCGGCCTGGTCAGATTGTTTCTTTGAGAAGAGAATAGTTTCAAATGAGAGCAATATACAAATACAACTGGAAAAAATTCTTTTAATTTTCCTAGCTGATAAAAGCCTCTTTGACATTTCCTCAGGTGTACTACCCCTACCTGCTGATCAACAAGAAGCGCTACGCAGGCCTCTACTTCTCCTCCAGTGCAGACACACACGACAAGATGGACTGTAAAGGCATCGAGACGGTCCGCAGGGACAACTGCCCGCTGGTGGCTAACCTCATCAACACCTGTCTGCAGAGCATCCTCATAGACAGGTACACACACACACACACACACACACACACACACACACACACACACACACACACACACACCACCTTAAATGAACCAGGGTGTCATAGTGATGAATGGGTGGATTACAATAAAATGTTCAGTGACAAATTTGAACTTGAAATAAGTTTTAACTTGAAACCTAGTTCCATTTAATGTGTATTAAAGTATATTGAGCAAATAAGACTGTAATAGTGCAGAGTGTTTTTTTTTTCCTCTTTAGAGGGAAATTGGGTGTGTTTGTTAAATATGTTCCTGTTATCAAGTAAATACTTTGAAACGAGCAGGCATTTATAGAGTCACCACTAGGTGTCACTATCACACTGAGCAGCATTTAGTAAACCTCTCTGTAAGTAGCTCCTTACAGGGGGAGCTGCCTTGTTTTAAAATGATCAGAGCCATAAAGCCACTGAACACTGTAGCTAAGCTGTTAGCGTCACTACAGACTCTACTTGTTTGTAGTTTCAGTGGCTAATTACACAAAAACAGCAAAAAGTAATATAACTGCCTGAATCACTATGCAAATATGAATGTAGTCCACAACACTGCACACAATATATAGTCTACTGTGTATGTCAGCCATTATTTATGTCACCTGAGTTAAATGTGCTTCTTGCAATGTTATCCCTTTCATTTCTCTGGAGAAAAAATCAGACAGATTTGACAGAATCTCTTTTTTTTTTTGTCTTTCGTTAAAGGTAGCATTGCTCTCCATTGCTGTCTGACTATATCTGTGTTGATCAATGCACTGCTTGTATGGACTGAATTATAATCCAGTCAGTCAGATGTTAACCATGAGTTCATGACAATGCACACTGTGGCTTCGATATTTAGGAAATTCATTCTTTTCCAGATTATAAAAAGTCCATATGATAATTCACACAGCTGTAGAATAGGTCAGTTTACATGTGAGCATCTGGAGAATTTAGTGTATTCATGTACACAAGGACACCTCTGATGGGCACATGAACAGCTTATGCATGCAAGGATCTTAATCACATCCTGTCACACTGAATACACTGCGAATGTCAACACATTCAATGTGATGTGTGCACAGGGATCCCCAGGGTGCTGTGGCCCACGCCAAAGAAGTGATTTCTGACCTGCTGTGCAACCGCATCGACATCAGCCAGCTGGTCATCACCAAGGAGCTGACCCGCACCGCGCAGGAGTACGCCGGCAAGCAGGCGCACGTGGAGCTCGCCGAGAGGTCCGTCATCTTGTTTTTAAAAGCGCTTATAAATGTGATGCAGGTGTAACATCATAGGAGAAGAATCAGTCATGTTGTAGGCAGCTGAGGCGACAGCGGCTTCTCATCTGTGATTGGTGGTAAAAGCAAACAGTCATGGAGCGGATTCTCTCTAATGTTTGGACAGGATGAGGAAGAGAGACGCAGGCAGCGCCCCCAACCTGGGAGACAGAGTTCCTTACATCATCATCAAGGCTACAAAGGGTGTGGCGGCATACATGAAGTCCGAGGTTCGTCCTGTCACCTGTGTCGTGTGTGTGTGTGTGTGTGAGTAACATCCACATCCTGATTAGTTTGTGTTTGTGTCCACTTTCCTCCCACGTCGCTGCAGGACCCCATCTACGTGCTGGAGAACAACATTCCCATCGACACACAGTACTACCTGGAGCAGCAGCTGTCCAAACCGCTGCTGAGGATATTTGAGCCCATCCTGGGAGAGAGCAAGGCAGAGAGCATCCTGCTCAGTGAGTCTGCACACAACACACACACACACACACACACACACCCTTAACGAACACCAGGATTGCACTTAATTTGTAATTTCTTTTTATTGCCGCAGATTATGTGCATCCCAGTTGTTCTCATCATCAAACACTTGATTAAAGAAAAAAAATTCTGACTTTGGATCTGCAATACAAAGTCAATACAATCTACTGACATTGTTTTGTTTTGCAGAGGGCGACCACACACGCTGTAAGACCGTGTTGACCTCGAAGGTCGGGGGTCTCATGGCGTTTGCTCAGAAGAGGAGCACCTGTATTGGCTGCAAAGCTGTACTCAAGACAGACGGTGAGCATGTGTGTGTGTGTTTCAGCTTTTTCACGTTTGGCAGATGTCCTTCAGATTGCGTGTTTTAGCTGACCGGCTGAACTGACATGAACACATTGTTATTGTTACAGCAGTGCTCAGATTAACTGTTAATGTGTTTGGAGGGAAAGTGTTACACTGGACGTTCATGGCTCAGAATCTAGAAAATAACAATAATTCTAATAATAATAATAATAAGTGACCTTTGCACTGCATAATGATTGTTTTATTTTGTGAAAACAGGCTCTAGATGATCGCCAGCATGTTTATTTTTAATGTCCAGTTCCCGTGAGGGGTCGATGTGTGAACTACTCTCTACATTGATACATGAGTCTCTGTCTAACATGTGCTGTCTTTACAGCGGCTGTGTGTGATTTCTGTAAGAAGAAGGAGTCTGAACTCTATCAAAAGGAGGTAAGCAAGATTTGAGGACAAGTCTTTGTTTTAACATGCTGGTTTTCTTTTACAAGAAGAAAGCTTAAAAGTTCACTGTTCGCCAGTTCGCCAGCTCAGGACTGTCATTTCATTTACATCAAGTGCCAACCTCGACAGTGTTTAAGTCAACTCAAAGAAACATTTCAAACTTTTGAAAAAACTTTTTAAACAGACTTTTCAGTTTGGGATTATCAAGGTGCTTCAGTAGAACCCAGTGTAGTGTTTATGATGAGGGTGCGTCCTCATGTCGCCCCCTGGTGTTTGTGTTCAAAGCTCAGTGAGGGCAGTTTAAATTTTCCTCTGGGAATTTAATGCAAAATGTAATTAGAAAACATTCAAATAAACCTGATAGAACCTGCATTTACTTGTATTTGCTTGTTGGCAGATAATACTGCAGTCAACTCAATCATATGAAACAAGAAAATGGGGATAATGGCAAGAAGCATCATATCAGTAGGAGTGAGGGCTGCCAGTCGTCACTTTCTCTTGCCATATCTGCTGATTTGTGCTCATGCCGAGCTTTTGAATTTCAGATCTCTCACCTTAACACACTAGAGGAGCGTTTCTCTCGTCTGTGGACTCAGTGTCAGCGTTGTCAAGGCTCCCTGCACGAGGACGTGCTCTGCACCAAGTACGTATACACACACACACACACACACACACACACACACACACACACACACACACACACACACGCAGTCTGTATTTATGTGGAATAGAATTATTCTATCTTCTGGTTAAATTAAGAGTGAACATGCCGTACCAGTGCAACTCACTCACACCCACTAACCACTGTCTGCCCCCCCTGCAGCCGGGACTGTCCCATCTTCTACATGAGGAAGAAGGTCCAGAAGGATCTGGATGACCAGAGCAAGCTGGTGGCCCGTTTTGGATGGTGAAAGGCGCACACACACTCCTCTCCCCAATTTGTGCCTCATTGCGGACCTCACAGGCTCTTACATTCTTATTATATTCTTTCTTGACATTGTAAAAATGTGAAACTGTTTTTGTATTATGAATCAAATGACATTAGCTAGCATCTTTTTGTAAAATAAAGGAATTGTATTTTTGTGCAAAGAGTGTGATCATTGTGCGTGTTCTTTGTTTCAAGCGGCTTTGATGGCGCCTGCTTAGTCACCAGTTAAAACACGCAGTGACAGCTCAGGACTGAAGCAAGTCAATTCATGTTAGCAGTAACTCACTACTCTTCACATACACAAACACAGCAGTTTAGAATGGCTTGGGGAAAAAAGCACCTCAATATTAGCCAAACTGCTCTTTATTTAAGAATATTCTAACTCCAAAAGACATGAAAAGTGGTGTAACCATGGCAACAACCTGGCAGGATTTATTTACACTGTATGCGTTGAACATAAAATTCTCCATCAACACTTAAAAAGCTGACAAGTGGTTTAAAACGTGTCTGAGTTGCAAAAAGAATGGAATACAGTGTTGGAACATTTTGCCACTTTCATACAATTTGATATTACAAAATGAAAATGGCATATTTTTAAAAAACTAAACGTTTGAGAGCGTCAAACATTAAGTTTAATTGTATTTCATTTTTCAAGCATCAAGCTTGCAAAGTGACATACAATTTGTCCATCATTGTGTGGAAGACAGAGTAACGCTGAATGGACCATTAAACTTCAGTCTGCACACACTTGGCCTCCCTCACATTGTTACTCAGTCACAACTTAATATCAAAACGCTCATTGAGAACTACTTTCTTCATCGTCTCAGTCACAAACTTGCTCCTTCCCCTCCACTGAGTTGGGACCTCGGAGCTGCATTTGCACAAGCAGAAAACCCTCAGTGATCAGATCCACTGTGCGTTCTGCCTTTTTCTGGGCCACCGACAAAAGATGATGCGAGGACCTCATCCTTTTACTACACCGATCTTTTTACACTGGTGCAAATGGACGCTTCACTGTCCAGGCTGTTGTATTTGCACATCCTGCTGCCCCTTTGTGGAAAAAATAAAACTGATCTTCACAAGCCCTAAGCAGCAAAACATCCAGCTCTAAAGAAACAGCACAGCGAGGACATGAAAGCTTGAGATCCTCACAACAGCTGAGAGCATACAGACTTTTTGTCTTCAACCACCCGGCCAACTGTTGGCAGATAACATTTTGACACGTTTCCATATTTTAAAAATGAAATCACATCTTGATTTGAGATAGAGACAGTGTGATGTGAGACCAGCATTTGGCAGCAACCAGGTGTACAACCCCAGTGAAGTGTGACTGACTCCTGTTGGCATGACTCAGCTGAACTGAGCTTCTTATTCAAGCTGTATCGATAGGATTGCAACTGTCACTGATTTTAGATCATGGGGAGTTGCTTGTAATGCTACAAAAATAGAAATTATCAACCCGTTATATTACAGGTCAGACAAACACCAGTTTAAAAAAATCTATTGATCTGTTGAACAGACTCATCATCCAGACATGTTTTTCATTTCTCGAGGACCTGCTGAACTTAAAAAGGAAATCTGTCACATCAGTCAAAGTAAATGTAATGCTATCTGAGCATCAGTGTGACAAGAATTCACTACATTGCACCTGTGTGTTTACATGCTCTAGTATACGGCACGGTAGGTATGAACAGTGCTTTGCAGCAAGCAGTGTGTGTGTGTGTGTGTGTATCAAACAGAATTCAGACACGGCTTGAAACACATTAAAGGTCAACTCTGGAATAAAATGTGACAGTGCGGCCCAAACAACCGAGGTGACGAAATCAACTGGCATGACTGAAAAAAATACAATGACAAGAGTGCCATGAGATCACAGCCGCTCGTTTCACAGCTTCCAGCCGTTATTCACTAGTTCCTGATACGACATCATGTTCCTGAGTAAACCTTTAAAACTGGAACAACACCACGACACGACAGCAAATGGATAAAGTGCAGCGAGGAGACTGGAGCCCAGTTTGTGAGTATAAAGTAGAACTGTGTTACCGTGGTGATCCTGCACTGCTGCAGCATTTACAGCTGACAAACTTCCTGTGTGGTGTAAAGAAATCTTATCTTGAGGATTGTGAAATGTTTCTGACATGACTGTACGAGGTGAAACAAACTTCACTTTTTGGCTGTTTGGATTTTCACAGGAAAATGAAGATATATTCGTCCCACTGTTGCGACCAGTCCAATCTATTTCTTGTTTGGGATTTTCATGATCTCAGAATTTTGACAAGTAATTACAGGATAATGAGAGATTTCACCTCCCAAAAACACTGTGTTGCAGTGTTCAATTATGCTATACACCCTCTAAAGTCAACAAAAAAGGCCTAAAAAAAAAAAAAAACAACAACAAAAAAAAAAAAAAAAAAACACTGTCTCTTTAAAGTTGAAACTGCTACACAAATGCGAATTAACTTTCCAAACAAATTCTGATTCAAAGCTCTTGGCCAAATATCTACCAACCACAGGCTAACAGTAAGCATTCATAAATGTGTAAAGTAAAAAACAAAATTCACTACAAAAATGAAAACTGCACCTATTAGTTGCTCAGTGATCACAAAAAGAATTAAAAAAAAAATAAAAAATCAACAATTCACAGCAGGAAATGGCCGCTGCCCACTGGGTGAGTAAATGCGAGCTTGTCAGGCCATTTAAGTGGAAGCTGTGACAACTTTATGTCAAAAGAGGATTTTGCCATGTCTGCTTCATGGTCCAGTGGCGCCGGCCGCCTCCGAGGTGACGGAGGAGGAGGAGGACAGAACAAGTGCTGCGGGGCGGTGGTTGCTGTTGGTGTATAAAGTGTATGTACTATAGTATTATGCAGCGTCTCTGAGTGCTCTTCTTGCTCTTCTTATTGCTGCGGTTGGTCTCCTTATATCTCCTAATCTCCCGCACAAGAGAGTAGAACGCTTCCTCTACGCCCTGAAAGAAACAAAAAAATGCATTCAAAAATAGAGATAAAGGTCAGCCATTAATATTAGGATTATTTCAGGCATTTGAAGGTGATTAAACTGTGCTCATGCATGATCAAAGAGAGGCAAGATGGACATTCATCTCTTATAATATACCTTGATATCAATACTGTAACATTTTAGAGATGACCAGCTGAGGTTTCATATTGAGCGCCTTGAAGAGATTTTTGATTAACAGTTATCAGTAAGACGACCAAGCAGGGAGAAGCAAAAAACAACTAGAACAAGTTCAGATGTTTTTTGTTTTTACTGTAATGCCGTCTTTAAAACCAGGAAAAGACAACACTAACAACATATCATGATACTACGATATCCAAAACCCCAGAGGATGTTCAGCCTCATCACAATATTGATGTAATAATCAATATACTTCGGTGCAAATCAAAGCAGTCAGACTGCAAGTTAGAGTCATTTCTAGAAGCTGGTGGGCCACCTGTCTGGTTTTGGCAGACGTCTCCACGAAGGGAACTCCGTAACTCCGGGCCAGCTCCTGCGCCTGCCGCGTCTCCACACTCCGAGAACCCAGGTCACTCTTGTTCCCCACCAGCACCATGGGAACGCTGTCGCTGTCCTTCACCCTGTTGATCTGCTCTCTGGGGAAGACATATACCCAACAGCACCTTAGAGACTGTGAAGTGACCCCTGTTTGAGTTGTGCTTCATCATCACTGAATGAGCAGGTTGGACATGGTCTATGACAGTGTTCGCATAACGGTCAGGAGATGAGCCGAACACAATCACAAGAAAAGTTCACTCCTACACTCAGCGTCCACTTTATTGGGTCTGCCTGTACAATCTAATGCAATTCTACCTTTTAAGAAAGTTTATAATGTTCAGTTTTTGTTGACATTGTGGAGAATATGTAAATATAATTGTGTTTATTAGTGAGGTTGTAGTTTGCAGAGGTCTTGTACAGGACTACATTATACTGAGAGGAGAGGTGTTTCTAATTTTAGTAGAATAGTAGAAACAGCTGTCAATAAAATGCAGTCCAGTCCAACAGCAGCACTAACTATGAGCTCAATGCCAAACACAGAATTGAGTTAACACCTCTGTTACTGTGACAAAAAGAAAACCTGAGCATTATAGGCAGCAGAAAAGGAACCTTTATGGCAGAACAGTTGGACTGGATTGTATTAGATTGGGCAGGTGGAGCTGATAATGTGACCACTGCTCATCTCTATATAACATTACATTACCTCATTAGCTCTGTTCACACTATATTTAGCCCTGGGTTAGCACTCTTATTCTAAAACCTGCTACAGAGCACGGTTATCCCTGATCTTTGGGGGGTATCCCCAAAAATACACAGTTATGTTCTGAAGTGTGAATTGAACAAAAGGAACAGAGTGTTTGTTGTCCAATCAAAACTGAGCTACAAGTGTCCTGGAGACATTAACTCATTATCCTGAAAAGGGCACTTAAATACTACGTAATCAAATGCCGACAGCCAGAGAGAAGATTTGCCAAGCGTACACGTTAATGTCACTTTAAAGTGCCTCCACTCAGGCTTCTTTACCTACAAATTCAAAAATCGCATAAGAACAGGTGGATGGAAACGCAGGTGCCTGCCAACAAGACGTACAAATCTGTCTTATTCTATGTTTTTATTGTTTTGTTTTTTTTTTCTCAAAACTAGTCTGGGATGATGGGGGCTTACGCGGCCTGGGGAGCCTCCTACCTGTAAAGATGGACGTCTTCGAAGGACTTGCTGTTATTTATGGCAAAGACACAGAGGAAGCCCTCTCCTGTCCTCATGTACTGGTCCCTCATGGCGCTGTACTCCTCCTGACCTGCAGTGTCCAGAATGTCCAGCAGACACGTCTCCCCGTCAATCACCACCTGCTTCCTGTAGGAGTCCTGCACAAAAAAATCAGCAAAATCTGAATATAAAAAGAAGAGACTACACCAACAAAGTTAATAGTGTTGATTTTCCAGTGACAAATACTTGGCAGCCCACAGGTTTTGACCAAAGAGACCTGCTGCTGATCAAAACTATCCAAACTGTTATATTACCTGTTGGTGTGGACTACATACACACTGGAGTGGTTCTGATTTTTACACGTGAATCACCACTAATGATTACAAAATCCTCCAGATTTCACACTGTCGTCCATGTAACCTTCACTCAGGACCTGCTGAGCTACATGGATGCCTGACATGGAGGAGTGTGATCGCAGTGGATCAGAGGCTCACCTCTATAGTGGGGTCATACTCGTCGACGAAGTGGTTCTGGATGAGCTGGATGGTGAGGGCGCTCTTCCCCACACCTCCTGCCCCCACCACCACCAGCTTGTACTCGGTCATGCCTGGAGGGAGGTGGACGGCAGCTGGAAGTCAGGAAACACAGCCTTTGTTGTGATTTGAACGCGGCACAGCTCTGAATGTGAACAGATCCCTGACATGGCGAAGAGAGCAGCCCAGATTTAAGCTTTACCAACATCGGCTGTCTTTCAGTCAGTCAACCTGGCTAACTCACAGGACTATAAACCACATGGGAAGTGCGCAGTGTGTGAACGGCCTTACCTTGTTTGTGTTTTGTCTGGAAGAGGGATAACTAAGCTTAAGGATGGCAAAATGAGATTAGCTTGCTACATAGCAAGCTCAGACGATTTCCTTGCTCAGGACACTTAGCCTAAAAAGGAAGAACTTCAGCTCTCAGTCCACAAATAGTTTTGTTAGCGGAAGTTACACGCCAGACTGTTGACTAAAAATGTAGGTAAGTACATAAAGTAACTAATAAAAAGATTTATACGAGTTATAACTACATTAAATGGTTTGAATTCTCCTGTTTAGACTCCATTGTGGTTCATTGTAGGCACGGCTTTCAGGTTAATCGCTTCGATAAGGATTTTCCACCAATGAAGTGGTGGCAAATGGACAGACGTCGAAACGGCCCAATCACAGCGGAGGCTCAGTTCCTTATCTTCACTAAGCCCCACCCACAGCTGAAGAGGTTGACCAATCATAAACAGGCGCTGTCTCCCTTGGGCGTGTCCAGGCGGGCTCACGCACCCGGGGCCTCGAGTACGCCGAGGCACGCCCAAACGGTCCCGACGCCGTGTGCGTGCTATCCAATCAGACGGCAGCATAGAGGTGACGCCGCTGGAAAGAGCGCATTCACGTGTGATTGGCTGAGCGTGGGGGAGGCGGTGCCACCCCAGGAAGGCAGAGATGTGATTGGCTGCCAGGGACCTTATAGCGCTTTGAAGATACACAAGGTTGCACACTTTCTACATACTTTACGGTTATTTAAACACAAAACACAGGGTTACAATAGCTGAAATTGCAAATTAATTGTTCTATATATTATTTACATTACCGTATTTACATTAAACAGCAACTTCAGGACTTAGGCTTACCCCAGCCTCAGTCCATGAGAATCCCACAGTGCCATCACACACACACACACACACACACACACACACACACACACACACACACACACACACACACACAACACACACACACACACTGCATACAGGCACTATGCACCACCCTCTGCATATCCTATGGCCCATCACTTCCGCTGTTCGTGACGTACATGTTTCTCCCTCACTCTCCCACTGAGTGCATCTGCTTTCCTATCTAATCTTTGCCTAAAATCACCGAGATAATCCTGCATCCATCTGTCCTGAGAGGGCAAGAGAGAGAGAGGGAGAGAGAGAGAGAGAGGGAGAGAGAGAGAATCATCATTATTGTGCCCACGATGATAAACGCTGTGACATTTGTGCTCAAACAATCACATCATGTTAAATTGTTTCAATTTTATTATACACAAGGATATCTCACATATACATCTTTTATACATAGAATGTTTTTTTCACATTTTTTTTTCCGTGTTTGAATATTCATCATTTCCTTTTATTTTATGTTTTATTTTTTAACACTGATTCCCCACAGGTAATCAAACATTTCATCAAGACGTAGGAAGAGAACAACGGAGAGACGACAGAAGAAACTTGATTGAAAATACACCGATACAACACATTTTAAAAAAAAAAATGACATCGTTCACAGGAGCTGTCATTCCTGTCTCGGACACATTTGTACTCATTTGTACTCAAAATATAGTGGCAATCTGCCTTGGCCACATTCAAAATTAATATATACCAACACTTTTTTTTTTTTTTTGTAAATATTAATCCTTCAGTCTGCATTACAATAAACCTTTGTCAACACCCAGCAGTGCATTTGACCTGAGCTCAAACCACAAACTCCTCTATTAGTAAAATGGAATTAGATGTTTGAGCTTAAATACAGCCATCTGCATATTATTTAATTAAAAAAAAAAAAAACTCAGCATGACATGTAAATGCAGAACTTCAGTGTCTGTCTGCACACACACTCACATACACACACACACAGTATATGTGCATGTATGCATGTGCATGTGTGCCTGTGCGCATGTGCGTGTGTAAAAAGGGGAAGAGAGGGACGGGGTGACTGCGCTGCTGTGCTCCTGCCTATCATTAAAACATGCTCACCGCACAATGTTTCAGCACCTGCACCTGCACCCAACACCACACACACACACACACACACACAAGCTAAGCTCTCATACATGACTGACAATCAGGGATTAAAGACAATAAAACGGCACCGACAGAAAAGCCATAAAGGGAGAAGACAGAGGAATAAATACATGGAGAGGCAACAGAGATGAAGAAACAGCCAGAGCTGCTGTGCTGCCCGGGAATATTATTATAAGCTTGATTATTCCACGCTATCTAACATGTCAACAGTTAAACAACTATCACACTCTACTTGTCGTTCTAGGCCACCTCTCCGATGGGAGCACACACACCGAACGCAAAGCCACAACTGTCAGATGATTACTCTCGATGTGCGCTTTGTGACCCATAGGCCGAGCTGGACGTGACCTAGTTAGGTCATACCCAGGTGAAAGTTAGCTAGACGCCACATGCAGCTTTGTGCCCACGCTCAAGCATGCGCCTGTGCACACACACACAACCCATGCACCCACACACACACACACACACATGACAGACACATTAGCCTGGTGTCACAAAAAGCTCTTTACATGTAACGGTTCATGAAATCAATTTTTCTCTTAGCAAGCTGACTCAGTGAGTTCGGCAAAATGTTGAAAACACCGGGAGGGTGATCACATCATAGACACACACACACAGACACACACACACAGACTAACACAACACCTAAAGCACCTTTCTCCCCCCTGACTGGACACTTTGAAAGGCGTCATCAAAGGTTTCAAACATGATGGATTGTTGCAGTAAATGAAGCCATAAATACAACCACATACAAGCATGGTTTGATAAAGCATGCTCTGGAAACGACTGTGTGGCAAAGGAAAACGAAGCGGGTGCAAGGTCACACTCCGGAATAGCATCGTCTTGGTTTTGACAAGATCAAATCATCAGACGTGCAAAGCTGTCGGACTAATAAAGCCGGGCTTACGCTGCCTGACTAAACTTGAACTCACCTCTTCAAAACTCAGTTGTTAAAACTTGAGCTTTTGTTGCTGTCAGATTTTGTTTTTATCAGCTTGAGTGATGCTGTGCGCCCAAAAGCTTTGTATTTCACATCTCCAGGGGCGCTTTCCCAGCACAAACAACTAAATGGTGGCTTACATTTGAAAGTAAAATGCAATGCAATGCAGAGAGTTGCTGTACAGGCAAAAAGTCCACTACACACACACACACACACACACACGCACACACACACACACACACACACACAGAAAAACTCCTCAGTGATGTACTTTCCATTAAAACGTCACTCCTGACCGATCACAAAGGGTTCAGGAGCAGCAAGGAACTCTGGGAGATGAGTTCAGTTTTTGCAAATGAATATGTAAGCCTATGTACATTATGATTCTATCACCTCCACACGCACACACACACACCCTCTTGCTCTCTTTCTCTCTCACACACACACACGCACACACACACACACTAAAATGAATCCGATGCATACTTTTTCACATGTGCAGTTGTAAATATTGTACAAAAGCACACCACAGTTCCATTCAGCTTCGCGGCGAAACTTTCACACTCTCCCCGTCCCGATTTGCTCTCTCTGTTTTGACATGCAACGTGTTAATCCTCTATGTCAGCTCCCTCTCCTCTTCTCCCCCATACATGTACGAGTTGTATCCGGGCGGCTGCACGTACTCCTCAGATTTATCCCAGTCCGTCACCCAGCCGGTCCCGGCTCCCCCACCTCCGCCCCCTCCCCCGTTCGAGCCAACGGCCGGTTGGTTTATGGCGCCGTACTGCCCGCCTCCACGGTAGAGCTCCTCCGTCTCATTGGCCAGTTCGTCCTCATCGATGATGCCGCACTTCTCCTCGCTCGTGTCCTCGATGTCCGCCCACGGCTGCTTCTCCCCGGACGCAAAGAGCCCTAGCGACAGAAAACCACAGAAAAAAACAGAGACATGTTTTTTTAATGCAGTGCAGGAACATGAGTTTGCCACAAGGGAAATGAAGGTGCGTTATTTCTTGCAGCTGATGGGAGTTTAGGAAGACATACCATAGAAAACCACTCCGCCATAGTGAACAAGGGAGGCAATGAGAAAGACATACTGCCACTCCTCACGTGTCTGAAGTGATGGAAAAAGTTATTAAGAAGCGTTCTTAAACTCATTTTACAGTAAATATCTACATGTTGCTACATTTATAAACATGTAATTCAGACTTGACAAATGTAAATAGATGCACCTTGTGTTTGGTCATGGCTCCCACTATGAGAGGGCACACCATGCCCGACAAAGTTCCCACTCCATTTGAGATGCCCATCAGTATGCTGGCGTAGCGAGGGGCAATATCCAAGTGATTGACGTTAAATCCTGAGTGAAAGAACAAAAATATGTTGCAGCACATTTAGAAAATTCTCCATGCACTGCCATATCCTCCCCTCAATAACTCAAAAATGTGCAGCTGCAGATATGATTACATTAACCTGTACGCGAAAGTACTTACCTGAGATAGCAAATCCACTAAAGCCCACTGCAAGGACCAAAAAGGAAATGGCCACACCCTTCGTGTGAGAGAATCCCACCACCAGCAGGAGGGTGGCCTCCATACCAAATCCTGAGATACACAGGAAACATCACAAACCATCACAAAAAAAACAAACAAACAAAAAAAAAAACCCTCCAAAGCTCTAGATATTTTATCCTGGTCACAGATAGCATGTGCATGAACATATGCACTGTGTCTTTAACGGCAAACTACAATGCACACTCTTGTTTCTTCTTAAGCTGAAAGATAGCATGACATTTTTGCAGCCTTTCAAGTTGCACTAAAAATTTAACACTGTGCACAGGAAGGCTCTGCACTTTCAAATGAATATTTAAACATTCTGAACAAGACTTGCTGAATACAGTAGTTGACAGTTTGAGGGGTGAAAGGTGCCGGCCACATGACGCTGCAGTGTGCCAAGACCCAGCTCACTGTGGGGGAAACAGCAGCGATGCATACATGTAATGCTTATGCTAGCTAGCACTGCCCCAGCTGCAGCTGTGTGGCACAAACTGTCTCCTCCCAGCAGCAAGTGATCGAGGCTAGCTCAGCTGACAACACCTGTGATGTGTGCATTGACACACACACACACACACACACACAATCTCTCCACTTGGTGGGAAAAGTAAATCTTTTACTAAAATATCGCTAACAGAATGGAAAATCGATGGTTGATAAATTATTGATGCATTAACTTGTAACAAGTGTTTTAATGTTGTAGGTCTGACTGCTCCATATCCTGTTGGCTGGTTTACACTCCAACAGGGCGCCCTGAGTTACTCTTATGGTTTGCATGTAAAACTTTATTCTGCAGAGTAATTGATAACTACAGCCATCAGATCCTTCATCAAAGCCTGACAAAATGGAAATACTCAAGTAGAGTGCCAGTACCTCATGTATTTGAATGAAAGTACTTAGTTAGAAAAAGCACCTTGCCCTGCATTTTGTTTTCTTCCTCTCTCTGTCTCTGTTAATTCTGCCTGTGTTCAGTTAGAGCTGTGTTGGCATGCAACAGAGCTTCTGAACCCACACCGATTATAAAACATGAACTACATTCCTTATTGCATGCGACCAAAGAGAACAAATTAAATTGGATATAAAATATGATTTATTTTTTGTATTCAACAGTGTTGCTGTTTTCCTTCAGAACTGCTGCACTCTTGCATCTCATCTCATTTCACAGAGAGAAATGTTTTGAAGACTTGAGGAATGGCTGAACTTGGGCATGTAACCATGCATTCTTTGGGGAAGGTGTGTCTCTCCCAAAACTGAGAAAATGCAAATTTGCTTCCCCTCAATATACAGTAGAAAATATGTTTTAATCGTCGGAACAGAACAGCCCCGAAACTTCGGTGGTTTCGATTTGCTAGGAGGCTTGCTTCAAGTGTCTTTGGTTGTTTCTTAACTGAGGCACCGATTCAGGAGCAGGTTTGCAGCTACTCTGATTCTATTGAGAGCCTTTTTTTTTTTTTTTTTTTTTTTTTTTTTTTACTGAGCCAAACCTTCATACAGTTTTTTATTTTACATATTTACATAAACATGTAAATGTGGCCCAATTTTCCCCATTGGAAGCTATCATATTTGCTGTCAGTGAAAAAGACCTTCCTGTAATAGGTAGCCGTGTCTAAAGTCAGTAAACAGTAAGTAACTGACCGTGAAACAAAGTGGAGAGGCAGCCAACATATTGGAGAAATCACACACTACTCCTTTAATTGTGAATTCAAATGATTAACGAAGTCCTAAAGCTGTGCTAAAAATGCAAATTTTCATATACTTATTAGAATTGTGGGAAAAGTGCTTAAAAAATCATTTGGACCTCCCCGATGTCTGTACTGTGGTTACGCCCTTGAACTTGGGGTGTATGTTGGCTATTCGTCACATGAAGTCACTCTTTCTTTATATCGCTGGCAGTGCAGTCAGAAGTGAGGCTCCTTCATCCCGATGAGGACGGCTTGGACTCGGGGATTGACTGGTCTGCTTGTGTCCACTGTGTGTATACTGCTAATGATTCCCTAAGTTTACAATCAGCCGTGGTGGTCAGCTGATCTGCCAGCCGTTGCTCTGATTAGGGTCAAACACTGAGTCTAGAAGCCCAGATATTTACGGGCAGAGCAGCTGGAAACAGTGGACCGTTGGAAGTCTTCTTGAATTTTGAGCGCATTCATCAGATGCTGAGAAAGTTGCACTGATTTCAAAATGAATTTTCATTTCTGCTCTGTGCAGTGTTCACGGGCTACAGCAGCGGTCAGAATGAGATTTAATTGTGTCACTATGACACCCTTGACCTGTCCTCATCCATGCTCTCACTGGCAGCTCAGTGTGTATCGAGTTGCTGTCCTAGCGCTGGATGGGCTCTCATTTTTCATCTCATTTTTATTGTTCATTCCCCTCCTCCATCTAGCAGCCACCCCTTTCGTGTTTGGCCTCTCACCTCCACAGTTCATGAGCTTTCTGACATTGGTGGTGGACATCAGGTTGTGGCTTCTCAGGTAGTCTGCCAACTGGCCGCCGATGGGCACAATGATCGTCATCACCAGATGAGGCAAGGCTGACACCAAGCCCACCTGAAAGAGAAGAGGGGAGAGAGAGAGAGAAACAGAGGGACTGAGAAACGTGGTCAGTTCTATGATGCTGTTGCAGATCTGTCGTCCAAAATTAAAGCTTGGTGATATGGATACCCTTGACCGGGTGCGCCAAAATCGATACTGTGACAATACTGTAGAGAGGACTCCTGTAAGATGTTTACACAGAGGAGTTTTCTGATAAACAGTGATTGGTGATGTGGAAATGGTGAGCAAGCAGGTAGAGGCAAATCATAAAACAGTCTAGTATATTCAGAAATTTGCACCCCTTTACTGTAATGCAGCCTGCAAAACCAGGAAAAGACAATACTTTTGCCATGTAACTTTTACTATATCTGAAGTCCCGGATGATATCGAGTCTCATATCACAATATTCATTCATTCATTCATTCATTGTTATTTATTCCATTCATGAAAATGCACAGTAATGAAATTAGCACAAAAAAATTCACAACACATATTTCAAATTGATGCTTTTCATGATTAGAAAGGAGCAGTGAGAAGAATATAATTCTTATTTTTGTCTGCCCCTTACTTGAATACAAGAAATCCTAGATGGGCTGTCATCTCCAGTTACCTACCCTTTGCTCAACACTGACTGCACCCTTGATTACAACAACTTAAAGCAAAATAACCCATTAAGTAAAAATGTACAATCTCAAAACAAATAAAGATGAACATCCAATTAAATTTCAGAAGCATATTTCCTAATTTGTCTGTCTTTATACATTTTTTTAAACTGCACAATCTCTATACAACCCTTTAAGTTGATATGATATCGATATATTACCCAGGCCAATACTGATTTTTTCTCTTTATTTATTTATTTTTTCTTTTCTTTTTTTATAGTTGAATTCTGCTGTCAAGTAATACAGTAACACTGTAACAAAAAGCACTTGAATGCCACATTGTACGGCAAGTAAACACGATCAACTGTCTAATCACTTTGTGTTCACAAATGAAGTCAGGGAGTCAGATTGCACACTTTAATGCACACACTACGCTGTGCAATCTTAGTGTACGGTGATCATCTTGGTGTACAGTGTGCACCGGTCATTAATAATCAGACATGTGATGTACAAACTAGATGCTGCTTGTTTTTTGTTTGTTTGTTTGTTTGTTTTTCACAATATTAAAGCGTTTTAGGGTGGATTTTTTTCTTAAAATTAATTACTGTAATGTTCATCCTAAGTTTTGTTCCCTGGAACAGCTCAGGATCAGGATCAGGATCAGGATCAGGGTGGGTGAGAAGAATGAATGTTTCTCCTTTTTGCCTTAAAGAAATACTCCAATTTGCCATATTGTGATGTGGGACAGCTAATTTGTCCTGGATCTTCCTGTACCTTCATTGGTGCATGGATCACTGTGTTCAGCAGTTAAAGTTGCACAATCTATCTTCTCCTGAAACAACTGTCAAGAAAAGCAATCCAAGACAGACAGCTTCGGAGTTGCTGTAAGGTTTATTTTTTCATTTTCACAGGGCTAGGCTAATGACTCCCATAGACTTCAAGTCTTTATGCTAAGCTAACAGGAAATGCTACCCACTGGAACTGAACCACTGGACAGACAGAGGTGAAAATGGTATCCAACAATGTCTCAATCTGGGTAAGGTGGAAAAAGGGGTATTTTGCCCAAAATGGTGGAGTCTCCTACAACTAATGCTGATGTGCTCTTGAGCAAGGCACTTAACAGCCAACTGCTCCGGTGGCCAACAGCGCACTTGGAGCTACATCTGGGCACATCCCAGATGGAAATGTGACTGTGTGACTGTGTGAAGGTGGCATGGCATTTTCTGAAAACAAGGGCAATAGTGCCGTCAGCCTCCTTTGTATAATGAAAATTTGAGACTATAACGTAGATTATAATCTCACCTTGCTGATCTCAAAGCCAAAGACTTCTTCAAAGTAGGCCGGCTGGCTGATGAGCAGCAGGTAAAAGGTCCAGCTCCTGCAGAAGTTGGCTACTATGATGGCGTACACTGGCATGGAGGTGAAGAAGTGTCTCCATGGGGTTTTGAATTTCTGCCACCAAGAGGAATAGGATATTACTGGGGTTTGTTCACAGCCTTCACACAGCAGGAACGGCAGCAGATGATAGCTTACAGAGAGACAAAATCAAGAACTAGAGAGTCAGCTGTGTGTGTGTGTGTGTGTGTGTGTGTGTGACTTTGTCAATGTGTACACGTGTATGTGCATGTGTTTGAGTGATTCCTCTGCGCATCATATAGCGGCGTACATGGAGAGGGTTGAGAAATGCTGCTGACTCTCCGATTGCGTCTTCAATGTACTTCCTCTCCTCTGGTGTGATGGTGGGATGGGCCGCGGGGCTCTCATATGACACCAGAATCCAGAAGCAATACCAGAATATCCCAAAGCTGCCTGGGAGAGGAAGGGAGAGAAGGCGAAAGACAGAAGCACAGGTACAGCGGAGAAAGACCAAGTGAGAGGTACGACAGTGAGAGAGAGAGAAAGAGAAAGAGAGAAAGTGAGAAGAGCAGCAGGAGAAACGGTGGTAAGCTGGCAGATTGGAGGGGTTGGAGATGAGTTTAAAGGTCAAGCATGTGAAGGGACTTGCTTCACATGTTGGACACAAAGAAATTTTCCACCTTCAGAACTGAGCCCGGTGCCAATAAAAGCAGAGCAGGAAACAAAGCCAGCATGAGAAACATATTCAACCAATCAGGATATCTTTAATAAATCATCATTTGCTCATGTGACAGACTTCTGACCATGCCTCTTAGCTGTTGAAAACATCTGGATTTTAACCGTCACAAGTAGGTAAGTGCTCTGCTGAAAATATGTCTCTGTTGACCCTGAAACATACAACTGCCAATGAAATGTAACTGGCAATTCGATGTAATTGAAAGGCCCTGATGTAAGTGCAGTCCAGTACAGTAACCACTGCATGCAATGTTTCCACCAACATCTTCATAGAAATTATTAGATATGCAGGTTATTTAGATTCTTATAAACATTTTATAATCTGATTTTTTTTTTTTTTTATTGAGAGCAACAACAAAGACTAGAATAAAGGATACGGATGCATTCCAGTTTGACTAGATGCATGTTAATGAACCCTCCCTGTCGGGGTACATGTACTAATTCGGGAAAAGTAACAATAACTTCACAATGTTCACTGTCTACAAGTGTGTAGCATCCTTGGTGTGCTGGCTTAAAAGTCTTATATTGTCTTTCAGATTATAAACTAACATTATTGTACTTGCTAAGATTTTTTTTTTTTTTTTTTTTTATCTGAAAGACCCACAATAATGCAGTAAGTGAAGATGAGCAGACATTGGAAACAATTTTTCAATGGGAGCTTTGTCACAGCCGGGTCTGACAGATTAATGCCACTAACCATAAACATAGAAAACTGAAGGCCACCCAGAGTATTGCACCAGCACCCCAGCTAGAGGCATGGCCACCACCGCCCCTGCATACGATCCTGAGAAGACATCAGACACAAAGGAGAGGAACAAATCACTCTTTCACCCACAGAAAGATTATAGAGCTAATCTTCAAATATCTCTGTGGTTAGGCTGAAGACTGCAGAATGCTGAAATTGTATATTAGACGTTTCACCACAAAAGGCTGTTGTGGCCAGTCGACTTCTCTCCAGAGGGGGGGCCCACTTGGCCCAGATCCCGTGGCAGGCTGGGTAGGATACACCCTGCAGGACACGAGGCAGTCAGAAAACTAAAACAGACCATCACCAACTCAGACATTCAAACATCACAGACAAACACTCAAATACAGACATTCTTACAAAATACAAGTGCATGCACACGCGTATGCAGATACACTGACACCTCAAATGGACATGGCTCTTGTACACACACACACACACACACACACACACACAGAGCCCCACAGCGTACCTCAACAAGGCCCTGGCATATCCTGACCAGTATGACACAGCTGTAGTGGCAGCGGGCGGCGGATGGAATCAGCATGTTAAGCGTGGATGTGGCCACGATGGCAAAGCCAAACACTCTGGAGCACAAAAACACAAAGAGGCTGCCTCATGTCGAATGCCGGACAAATCACAGCAACAGGAAAGTGACCAGATCGAGACACTTCACTTATCACCAGTGGCAATAAAACTTCAAACCTGTTGATACATGAAATTAGTGGTGTGTGGTTTTAACATTTGATTGATTTGTTTGGTAAAAAAAAAAAAAAAAAAAATCCTGTAAACTATCACAAAATATCAGTTCCCTTTATGACAGCTGAGCATTTTTCAGTGTTTTGATGACACTGATACCATTTAATGCATGAAAAGACACTCAATAGGTATCTTACTGTATTTTGCCTTTCTTGTGATTATTATAAACCACTCCAGCTTACAGTGCCCACTGCCTTTGATTTATTACCTATTAACACCAATAAATAGGATTCTGGAGATGATACTGTAAATGTTCACCTGTTGGCTGCGAATTTTTGACATATAAAGCCACCCGGAATCTGTGTGACTATGTAGCCCCAGAAGAAGGAGCCGTGGATCATCCCGACTGTCTCCGGGTCCCAGGTGAACTGTGCAGCCTGGAGAGAGGAAGACACTTCATCTGACTTGATTCACTTGTGTTTGAAATGGAGGTCTGAGAAGTTAAAGGTCAGCATTAGTGCTTCTTAAATCTGCTAACACAGACTGAAACTCCTTAAAAATATATATGTCTCTTTGTCTTATAATACCTTTTTGTGCTGTTGTATATTATTGTATGATACAATACAATAGCACAGAGAAGTATGACAAGATGATCAATGTCATGTTATCTTTTTTTTTTTTTTTTTTTTTTGCGATTGTACCTCATTGTATTTTTCATGCTTTGGCTTTAAGAGCTTGTTCTACATTAGTTTTGCTTAAATATGTTACAGAAATATTGTAAATCTACTTGAGATCTAGAATCCAGGAATCACATTTTCTCTGTCTCTTTATCACCCATTTCTTACTTTATAGAGACACTTTACTGGCATTACTGTAGCTATTAAAGCAACGACAAGAAACTTTTATTTTGTGTTAATTTTGGTGGCCCCTGTGGCCAAATATGGTATTGTTTCCTAGAATAAAGCCCACATAAATCATTTTTTCTGATTCCACAGGGGTACCAAGCTTGTAACAGTAAATAATAACTATATAGAAATAGCCAGTCATGTCGCGAATGGTCTCATTTGCTGACGTATGTTATATAGAGGCATCAATATTAAATTGAGACTGTTTCATAACCAGTTAAAAACTTCCTGTAGTTGCTTTGAGAAAGAAAATATAAATATAAAAATAACAGTGCCTTGCAAAAAAGTCATGAACATGTAAAAAATCCTTCAAAAACAGAAAAGGGAGCAATTCCCCAGAATCCACTGCAACAGCTCGACAGCAAACACACTACTGTGTTAGAACAAGCTGCTGCAGTCGATTCTGCGAAGAGGCTGCCGTTACCTTTTTGTGAGTATTTTTTTAAGATCACAAAAGACTTGGTTTGTTTGATATGATGCTCATCAAATGTCCCTGACTTCCTTCCTCAGCATAATGGTAAAACTTTGTTTGCCCACTCACCACGAGGACCTCCTTGTTCCCTTTGTAGACCGTGTGGTCGTTGACCATGCTGACGATGGCCACACCCAGGTTACACCGGATGCCAAAAGAGATGCAGAAGCCCAGGCCGGACAGGATGGCGATGATGTAGCGCCTGGGCAGGCCGAAGCAGGTGCAGTCCACCACTGGCATCTCCTTCTCCTCCACCAGCTCGGGTCGGCCCTCCGCTGACAACTCGATGGTCTCTCCATTAGGCTGCCGCTTCTCTATCAGCCTGAGAGCAGCCAGAGAGACGGGGTGAGCTTACAACAGATGAAAACCTCTAACTACAAAGCATCTCTAATCTGCAATTGATTATTACTCAGAAATATGTGGTGTTTTTCTACCCATGACAGACCTTTCCCATTTTGGAGTTACACCACAAAACTGCAAAGGCAACCACAGTATTCTTCAGCTGAAGTGATCTAGGAGTAAAGTGCCTTTCGTAATTGATATCCCACTGGTTTGGTTGTTGTATTTAATGACAACAACTTCCCAGCTGACACCTCTGCCTGAATATGTGATCCTGCATTTTGGCCTCCACATTACAACTAATTCACATCAATTGACCGATCCTAAGTCCTGCCCTCCAAATGCAAACCAGCCAATCATGGCTTGGTAAATGTTGATATCTGTCTCTGTAGACATAAATAAAGTTTCTCTAGATTTTGAGGTGTTTTCAGGTTTGAGGTTTATGTTGCTGCCTTTAAAAAACCCTCCCCTGATGAGACATCGTGCAGCAGAGACACACAGAGACTGAACAAAACCAAAACAGGCCCGAGCCACACACCTCCTCTGGATACACCTGTGTGTCCCTCCACACATGAATATTAATTTAGATCAACGAGCGCGCCTTCTAAGAGATGTACCATAAAAAGACTGGGACATGTTGAGGTTCAGCAGAAGACACTGAACATTTTGATATACAACATGCTCTATGTTTGAAATAATCATTCATAGAAAGAAATACATGGAGGAGCTGCTCTTTCGAAGGTCATCTTGTAAAAAGTAGAGGTCAAGTTGCTACAACCCCGGCATAGATAAGATTCAGCAGAGGACACAGAAAATATACATGTATAATGTGTGTGTTTGTTTAAAACTGCGTGAACAAACACATTGAGTCACATATCACTGAATTTCATTGTCTCCATTGCTAAGAACATAAATAAACGTTGTCCGACTGAATTTAACTTCTCGAATAGAGTTTGGTGTTAGAGAACATGAACCACTGTCTCTGTCTTTGAAATGAGAAAGAAGAAAATGGAAAAGGAGGCTGTGAAGGTGGCTGTCCTGGAGTCTGAGTAGATTTCTGATGAGGTGTTGCTGCGTTAAAATGAAATTTATTTTGGATAAAGATTTACATGAGAGAGGCACGGTGGCTGGCCTGGCGTCAGCAAACAGACGCCTTGTACAAGTGCTTTGAGCGGGACACTGACTTGTTAGCAGCCCCGGGGAATCAATAAATCACTGCAGCACTGCCTTAAATACACTGCAGGTGCAACACAATATTGAAAATCCAGTATTTTTCACATTATTTGTGCATCCTAATCCTTTGAGTACTTTTTTTGTCTATGCCTTTGTGTATTCTTCTTTTATGCTTTGTGGTTTTGCGTATTCTTTAGGAACATGCGATTTATGCGCTCAAACATGAACGGGATGTTGAAGGTCAAAGCAAAAACGTGGGAATCCTCACATTCTTCCTTACACTAGAGCCTATCTTGCATCTTGCATCTATCTTGCAAAGTCTATCTTGCATACATCGTAAAACATACACTCACGCTCAAATACTGAAGCTCACTCGCTCACACACACACACACACACACACACACACACACACACACACCATGCAGACACACGCAGAACGTGTATGGGTCACGTCTGACTCAGCATGTCCCAGTGTGTGGAAGCAGCTGTCACTAGCAGAGCACCTCGGAGGAGAGTTCGCTGCCACAGCACATTCCCCCAGCGCCCGGCCCTTCAGGACGCCCCGGCACCGGCTGCCACGCACCGTCCAGGCCCTCACACACACACACACACACACACACACACACACACACACACACACACACACAGGAACTGTCTGGAGCCGCGCCTCCAACTACACCCATAGTGCTGGACACACAGGTGCAAACCTGTCCTGTTTGCACCTGTGTGTGATGAGAGCAAGAAAGAGAGAAAGAAAGAGAGAAAGAGAGAGAGAGAAAGACTGAAAGAAAGACAGAAAGAAAGAAAGAAAGAAAGAAAGAAAGGGTAACACTTTATTTCAGCACCCGCATTAAGCTTGTATAGATGCTGTGTAAACACTTGACCAATTAATTTTTAGCACTGTAATATAATGGTAAGCACTTATAATTAGTAACTATATATACATAATTATTATAACTTGAAAACGTTTTTATAAATGTTAATGGTATCAGTATATGTGCTTACAGTGCTGGTATGTTTTAGTATGTTTATACTGTATTTACAAATGCTTCATGTGGGGGACTTTTTTTTCTTTTTAAATAAAGTGTTAAGATAAACAAAGACAGAGACAGAGAAAGTTGTAACAGGTGGCACTATTGTAAGATTTGCAATTAATAGAAGAAAAAAAGGAAAAAAATCTGGATTTCATTTTTTTTTTTTTTTTTTTTGGCTTATTCATAATAGATTTTATAAAATTTAGAAGCACAATCTGGATTTCTGATAGTGAGAATCATTAAAGAGCTGCCCTGATTTTATTATTACATTGTTATTTTTATTTTATTTTGCATATACATTTATCTATTTATCAGAGGCACATGTAAGTTATATAGCCTGTTAAGTGTAATTATAAGTATAGTATTCTTATAATGGGTTTCATCCAACAAGCCAGTTTGTACATTAGCTTTTGCCAAACTTGTAAATAAGAGTCTGTTCTTAAGTGACTTGCCTGATTAAATGAAGGCTAAATTATAAACTAATAAGTTAATAACTAAATAATAAAAAGAACAAATAAATAAAATGTCCATTAGGTCAAATCATTAAGATGTGTGCTCATATGCATACAATTCATACCTCATCTGCCATATTCAGCGGCATGTTGTAATCAGTTTATCGGTTATATTCATTGTTTATATATTTGTTGTTTCATTATTTATATAAAAAATAAATCATTACCTCAGGTTCATCAGTTGATTTATAGAAGGTACACAGGGTTCAGTCTGTGCGAGTGTCATTTTGTCAGCCAGGTGTGTTACCCGGTAAACCATGTGTGTGTGTGTGTGTGTGTGTGTGTGTGTGTGTATGACGTTCAGTATTCCGGCTTATTTTCTGTTTCCACTCATTTTGTCACTAGACGACTGCACATTTCTCACACAGGCGTCACACAGAGAATTCAGGAGCGACGCCATCTGCGTGTACTACAACCTGCTTACACTCAGCAGCCACACACACACACACACACACACACACACTCACCAGACACATTCAAATACATATACAAGCTTGCTGCAGATATATTCCTCCATTTAACAAACTACCACAGCACTGAACTCCAGTGTAGGTGTGTTTTTAACGTGTGTGTTTGAGTGTGTGTGAGTTCACAGGGCAACACAGGCGTGTGTCGGCCTCCCCGTTTCCATCCGGCTGATCCAGTTAGTCAACGAGCCGGAGAATCACGCAGAGAAACAGGCAGAGAGTCACCACGAGGATGCGTTCATTTTAAAAAGCTGCTTAAAATTGTGAGCTTCAACGCGTTTCTAAAAGAAGTGCTCACTGCTCAGAGCGCCGCGATGTTTCAGGAAAGTCACCCGCTCAAAGGAGTTTGAGTCGTCCAGGCGGCGTGCAGATGTAAACTTGTTCTCTCATGCCAACACAAGACGAGTCAGACTCTTCTCAATTATTGATGTGTTTTTGGGAAACATCAATTATTCAGTCGAGCTTTGTCACTATCCTTTCACCATCACTTTCTTTCTATCTGTCTATCTATCTATCTGTGTATCCATCTGTAGCTGTGCTTGAGGCCTGTAGTCCCTGCCTCTCCTCCACAAAGCAGATTCTGTGTATGTTAATCCCTTTATACACTCAACAGGCCTACATGCAATCAGTCAATAAGAGCCCGCCAGCAGGGTCAAAATGAGAGTGCGGCCAATACAATTATACACATCAAATCAACCTGGAGCCATCAGGAGATCCACTAGTTAAAATAAAACACAAAAAACAGAGAAGTTCTACTCTGTAAAGCAACATTTTGTAATTTGTGAGAGATTAGAGAGGCTGCATCCTCTCTCTCTCTCTCTCTCTCTCTCTCTCTCTCTCTCTCTCCCTCATGAGCTGCAGGCGTGACTCCACACTCTCTCTCCTCCCTCTCCCTCTTAATCTGTCACATTCAGATTAGGATTACAAAAATGATTTACTTCCGGAAATGAATATGGAAGGACAAAACCTGTGCTGGGCATGGTTCGGCTGCATCACGCACACATGGCGGAGTTGGTTCTGACCGGCTGTCGTAACGCTCTGTGTGAGCAGCCGCGGAGTCTAGTTTTTAACGCTGGAGCTCATATGTCGACTGTGATGTGTGTTCGCATACAGAATCCCAAAGATACATGTCCTGTTGACCGGCAGATACAGAATATGTACATGACATCGTCCTACAATATGGGGGAAGAAATGCTTTATTTATTTATTTATTTATTTATTTATTTATTTTTACCTTTTTCAAACTTTTAAATCAATTTTAGTTGCTATCAATTTGGGATGGATAAGTCCTCCACATACATGTCATGGTGGCTTAGCTTCTAAAATGTGTGAGCCAATGCTTTTTAAAATATGCTGTGATGCTGCATTTGAGATTTCTCCAACCCACAGTTATGCAACTCTGCTTACCATAAATAATAAACCCACACTGTAGCAAATAATGTATTTGACTAACTTACTGTTGTGTGATATGAGGATCAGTGGCAATTTGACCCTTAAGTGACAAGCTGAAGTCATATCTGACCCCAGATACATACTTTCATTCATATCTTAATGGTTATTATGTCTTTGATCTTTCCAACATTTCTTGACTTTGTCAATCAATTTGTCTTCAAAAAATCCATATCATAGTTTCTGGTTTCTGCTTTCATTGGGAGTTATCAGATAATTATATTTTGACATATCATTTTGGGTCATATATGACCCCAGATATCAAAAACAACACGTTCCGCCTGTGTTCCTTGATCAAATTATTCTTTATATGAGTCCAGGTTTCTCTGGGGACGAGATATCAAGTGACACACACCCACAGAGGGGTGAGGGGGACTTTTGTGTGTGTGGAGTTATTTTTTTCCTGTTCTAAAATATGAGTGAAACTTACACATTTTCATCTTTAACTGTTTGTAAATATGCTGCAAATGTAATAAAATATTTTTTCATTTTTGATGAAAATGGAATGTCTGTTATAGCTCCTGATACACTTGGTTTAGGGTGCTGGAAGAGCTTTGACCTGCACTGTAATGCACTAAACACTCAACACAGAGAGATGAAAGTGTTGGCAATCTTCAAATGGCGAGCATTAAGTCGATCAAAGAGCTCATGTGTCACAAGAGAAGGTGCATTTCTTTTCTTTTTTTTCTTTTTTTCTTTTTAAATTTCATCATTTGGCTGCACGAACCCTGCTGTCTGTTCTGTACAAAACAAAACCAGTGAAGGGTGGACTGTGACTCCCTGAACTGAGAGCAGCTCAGTGTACCTTGGAGCCCAATCCTGCTGCATCCTCATTAAACCTGGAGACAGATTGCAGCCTGACACCTACACATATGCTACCAGCTAACGAGGCTAGCCCACAGCAAAAATTAGCTTAATTACAGATGCTTTCCACTAAAGGGCAATCTCACTTTGTGTGTGCGTGTGTGCCTGAGTGTGTGTGTCCGTCCCAAAATAGCTGACTGGCTGAGGGACTCCCTCTTGTGATATTATATTTTAATGTGAGAAGGAAGTCAGCTTGCACCGACACAGCATGACAGATGCTAGATACGCACAGCGAGCTTGACGTGAGCTCTCTGGTAATGAGACATCACTTTCTGTAAATGTACACATTTAACAGGGACAGAGAGGAGAGGGAGCGGTCCCTCGGCGTGTCCTGCGTGTGAGCCTCACGTGCCTCCACTCAGCTGATGTGCTGCCCCCCTCGTTAGCATGGCGAGGATCTGATTGGCCTCAGCTGGCAACAATTAATGAGCGAGGAGGCATGAGCAGGCAGGGGTCCCGCGACCTCAGGCTGTCTGAAATACCACGATTACAAAAACTACTGGCAACCCACCGCTGAACCGCATGTTGTGCATTTCGCTTGGAGTCCAGGAAGTTCAAGCCGCAGCCTAAAAATGCCACTGATGGTGCGAGAGGGACGAGTGACATCAGATTTGTTTGTAGGAGGGGCAGCAATGGGACAACTCTGACAAAACTCCTAACCCGAAAATGAAGCCTGAATAAATTATGAAATGAAATATCACGCATAATCAAACTGACAGTCAGCTCGAGTGCTTTAGTTCAGATAAAACAGGGCCACACTTGCAAAGCAGAAAGGCAAGACTGGCCGAGTGAGCAGTAGATAACAAATATGAAAATGCAGGGAAACAAATTACTCCAAACAGGAAGGCATTTTAGTTGCGCCAAAAGTGAAAGTGAAAGTGAAACTGAAAGTATAACAACGAAGAGGGAAAAGACGAGAAGACAGGAACAGATTTATAAGATTTTTTTGTTGTTTCTTTCCTCGTTATTATACTTCTTCACTGCTGGAGCAGTGGAACGCCCTCCTGTTTAAGGCTTGAATACTTTTAGGACATTTTGGAAATATATTATCCTTATGGTAAAATAGAGTAGATTTAACCCTGTGAACCCTGAGCAGACAAAAAATTTGTACAAAGAAAATGACCTGGAATTTGGGGAAATAAATAAATACAAATAAAACTAAAAAAACAAAACATAAAATGGCCTGAATATTGGAAAAAAAAAATATTTTACAGTTTTTTTTCTTTTCAGGTCAGTGTTTTTTTTTTTTATTTAATTTTATTTTTTTTTAATTTTTAGGACTTTTTTGGTTGCTTAATTTCAGGCCATTTCCTTGTTTGTTTTTGTTTTTTATTACTCCCTTCTTTTAAATTTCGGGGTTACATCTTGTTAAGTTGCTCCTTGCTTCTTTCCTGATGTTTTTGGTAGAAATCTAACTGATCTGCTCAGGTTTCCAGAGGTTCATCACTGGCTAACCAAACTTTAACGGCTCTGTCAGGAGGGAAACGCAACACTCCAGAAATGAATGATACATCAGGTTTGCATTCTTCAGGTTTTTATTACCGTAAATTTGTGTTTTACACCGAGTGCCCGCTTCTAACAGTGCTGCACTTGCTTTGTGTTTGTTTGATTAATAGCTCTGTCTTTTGGGAAAATGAATAAACGCTGATAATTCAGTACTATTTAAGACAGCACGGTCACAATGCATACGTATGATTTAACAATCCCTACACCGAACAAGGGATTAGTGTGTGATTTCTGTGTCTTGACATCTTCACGGTCCAGCTCTGTGGCATTACTGACATGTCCTTTCTGTGTGTTCAATCTCTGGACACCTCACCACTCCTCCTGCTGCACGTCTTCATCTGCGGCTGTCCTTTACATCCAAGAGAAGCCTCGATGACGTTAAATCAAGGCTTTTCACGTGCGTGCGGGTGACCTAAGACTTCTGCTACCTTTCATATTAAATTCACCAATTCACAGAGCGTTCTTGGTAATCCCCTCATAAGAGGATGATAGACAGAGGGAGAGAGGGACACTGTGACAGCAAAAATATTATATAATGCCAAACGCCCTGGTCAGTATTTGTTCGTCTGCTGGATTGTTCCTGCGTCCTGACATGTGTAAACTGCCTTTGTTTCTTCCCCTCTGTCCGTAGATTTCTGCTCTCCTGCCCCAGACCAGTTTGATCTCATTTCTTGTTGATTTGTAAGTTTGGAATTAGAAGTTGTGTAATGGTTGTTTTAAATTTGTCCTTTGACTTGAATTGTTAAGAAATCTGTGCTCACCAATCCCCCCTATGGAATTTTCTGTTGTTATTTTATTATTTTTTATCATTTTATCATGTTATCAGTGGTGTCCCCCTCCTTTCTCTCTCTCTCTCTCTCTCTCTCTCTCTCTCTGTCTCTGCCTGTCTCTCTCTTTCTCTCTCTCTCTCTCTCTCTCTCTCTCCCTCTCCTCCCTCAAGTGAACAGATTGGGTCTCGGTGGGACTGTGTCACCTAGGGAGACACCCTCCCCCCCATCCTGTTACACTACTTTTTTTCCCCTCTCCCCCTCTACTGTAGACACACACACATTATTTAAGCATGCAAACACACACACATACACACACACATACACACACACACACACACACACACACAGACATGCACACTTTGTATGACCTTCATAGACTTTGTTATCTAAATACTTCCAGAGCTTGCATAGTGTAACCCAATAATTTCCTGACTGTGCTCACACACTTAAATGTAGGCTCGGATGATGTATGACTCCACGGCCGGTCCACTGAATAAGCATGTGTCTTACTTTGGCTTTGCCTCATTATTCACAGACCTGAACATACAAGTTGTAACGACTGAGGCTGCAACATGGTAGTAACTGAATTTTGTCCTGGTAATGCATGGAGACACATCACTACCTAAAAACATCTTTTTTCTTTTGTTTGCTTGTCGTGGTGGCTGACCGTTTTCACCTGATATGATGATATGATAATATGATCTTATCATCCCAAGTCTCTTCAACTCACCACCGTCATTACTTTATTATAAATTCTAGTGGAGATCCCAAGGTTTCCAAAGATACCAAACATTTCCTGCTGAATTGCAGGGAAATGTGTATAAAATGATGCACAAGTCATCTAGATATTTTTTATTTGATGCAAAGCTGCAGCCATAAAACAACAGTATGTTGGGTTTTAATATTTCACTCAGTGTCAGTGTGATGTGGCTTCAGTGAAGAGTTGCAGATACAGAATGTGACATTGTCGTACACTATGGAACAAAATGTTTTTTCTAACTTTGAAGCAACTTCAGGGGAAATTTAAGGGATTCAAAACTAGCCCTTAGTGAAAAAGAAAATAATTATGATGAAAAGCCCTGACACAAGAGCATGGGGGCCAAAAACTTTTCAAGGGAGCACAAAATCACTAAAACATGGATGGTACAGCCACAGACACAGGAAACCGGTCGGCGAGGTATTTTCAAAGCAGCACACAGGCGCGCTGTAAGTACAAGACACTGGAGCCGTGCTGACATCATGGATACAAACAGCAGCGCTGCCAATGCTTGCTCATGCTGAGCGGTTGCTTGCTTACTGTCCAAACTGCTCACCCTGGCAGATGCATCATCTGCTTCCATCACAGACCCGAGTGCATGTGGCCACACCCACACCGTGAGACAGGTGGAGCGAGAGAGAGACACAGACACTGGCAGACAGAAATAGAAATGGAGGACACAAGCAAAAGTGGCGTAAGTGTAGCAGTCTGATGTCCGTCCAACTTCTGCGAGCCTCCGACACGCATCGCTCTCCCTCTCAAGGTTCACTGACCGATTCCTCTCTGCCTCTGTGACGGCCATCAGTCAGCTCTGATTTATGTTGGACAGCAACTGCATTAACCTGGTGGTTATCACTACTTTTTTTTTTGTTCATATGTTTTGTATACCTATATTATGTTATTACTCTTATTCTGGGGTATGCAGGTGTTGGGATGTGTGTATAAGCTGCTGGATGCCGGAGTTTCCTATCCATCTATCTATGATCGTCAAGGGTGGAAGCAATCAATTATTTTACTTAAATAAATGTAATTGATTAGCTTTACTGTGTACTTGTGCTTCCTTTTTTCCCCTATTTTTCAAAGTCCATAATTTTACTTTTACTTGAGTACACTGTTACTGAGGTAATGCACTCTGCTACATTTTAAATCCCATCCACAGTCTAAATCCCATCCCTACAAAGTAACTGAGTAAATTCTACCCTTCTGTACATTTTTAACAGAGATCTATGTCAGTATTTTTTTATTTCTACATGCTGTAAGTGAAATTATCAGCAAAGTAACAGTGAGGAATGTGCTGATATTGGTGCTAATGCTGCACTAAAATGGACTTTTCCAAGACTAATATCTGCTACCAAAAGCCCTCAGTGACATTTCAGAAAATAAACCACACTGTCTTGAATTTCTGCATTTTTAGCTCACAGAGGCCTGTGATAGTAAAATGGTGGGAGGATTTAAGATTTTACAGCAATTTTGTCCAATTACCTCAAGATAATGGTTCAGGATGACATTGTCCAGCTTGGACCAGTGATGCTAATGGATCAGATCAGCAGGCAGTATTTCACTACTTCAAGTTTTCTGCTTGGAAACAGTGCTGGCATTGGAAACGTGGTACCAGGACATGACACATAACAAGACATCATCATCATCATCATCCTCATCCCAATCGGAGAGAGAGGTTTTTTTGCACATGTATTGTCCAGCTCTTTTGCAGTTGTTTATTCTTGTATGTTTTTGACCTTCTGTATCTTAATTTGTTGTCTGTGTTTAGTGGCTCTGCGGTTTTTGCTTGCACCTTTAAATGTGACAAATAACACTCTGGAATCTTGAATCTTGAACATGATGGAGGATCGAAGCTGTTGGTTTTACCCTCTGCCTCATGACCGGAGATGAGACATTCTGTGTGTTTGTGTGTGTATGTGTGTGTGGCAGTGTTTTGGCCAAAAGTTACTGTGATGAAGTCTCACGTGTTAACAAAAAGTGGCTGGTACCAACGTGAGTCTCATCAAGAAACCCTGAGAGACCCATCTGGTTTTGCACACGTTCAGTGAGTGAAGCCAAATAACAAAGCTGCTCTGCTGTGTCAGATGGAAATACTCTCTCTCTCTCTCTCTCTCTCTCTCTCACACACACACACACACACACACACACAATAACTGACAACATGCTAAGTTTTAAAACATCCAGCTTTCCTCCTGCAGATGGCCACAGTCCGCATGTCCGCCATAAAATCATATCAATAAATTTCAGTTTCAGTATTTGCCTCTTCTATCTGGTGACTCTTACAAACAACAAATCCAAACACTTAACCACCGTGTATGTCTGCTGACTGAAAAAGTGGCGCTGTACAGCAGGTTAAAGGGATTAAAAATAGATTGCCTGTTATATTCTACCTTGCCTTGCGTGTATAAGGCTCCATGTGCAGCCTTATATGATGCAAAACATGGGATGCTACAGATTTTTCTGTTTTGTGAGATCATGAACAGACAGATTTGTAAATCACTATATTCATTGAGTCCCACTGTGTAGTTATTATTTGGTGAAGGAAGATAAATAAATGGTACATGGGCGTTAATTCAAAGATGTTAAAGAAAGGGATGGCGAGAGGAGGAGAGCTGCAGAGTGCTCCTGACCTTACAGTGCTGAAGTTTATGCTTACCTAGTGGAGTTTAATATAGAAACAGGAGATGCATTCTGATGGAGAAAATGTTTAAATAATAGATGAACTCCTGGCTGCTTTCATCGGCAGGGATCACGGTTTTGTCTGTGAGGTGGAGAAATTGCCCACAGACGCGCTCATCTATTCACTCAGGCAGGAATGCCCTCTGCACACGAGACTACGTTTTCACACACACACACACACATGCATGCCTGTGCAGATGAACACAAGCACACATCTGAACACAGAGGCAGAGTGCATCGCACCCGCAGCCTCACACACATCATATTCCCATCTCATTTGAGCGTTGTTTTTGTGCTACGCCGTGGCCACGTAAAGTCAGAAAGTCTGCGAGCTAAGCCCGAGCAGGCCCACTAAAACCAATCTGAATCCAATCCCATACACCCTCACAGCATCAGCCTGGAGCGTGCACGTGGCTCTGGACCAGTAAGACAGAGGAAGCCTGTGATCTGCTTGCCCTTACACTGTTAATCCAGCAGACCTGGACGGGCTGAGAGTTGTCCAGGCCGCTCTCTCAATGGGACGGATGGATGGATGGATGGAGAGGGGGGAGGGGGAGGAAGGGCGCGGAGGGAGAGGCTGGAGGAAGTGACATGGGTTGGGGATGGAGTGAGTGGGAGGGGAGAGTTTAGGGATTTGCATGGGCCGACAGCTGGACTGAAAAACAGGCTATTTCAGGACGGGATTTATACGTTTGGTTGCTACCTCAAATCCTGAGAGAACGCAATGGTTATTGCATGTAGCTCCAACAGCGTCTATAATCTCCCTTCTGCAGTGGAATATTTCCAGCAAACCTTTCTATGTCGCAACTTATTGTGTCACTATAGACTTTGTTTCGGATATATTCAGCACTTTCATGAAAAATAAGTCGAAGCTACACATCATAATGACCTTTAGCTGCCCTTTAAACCAGTACATCCTCATGGATCTTAGCACATGAACTATTAAATCTCCTGTTTTTTCATAAATGGCGTCTAGAAAAGCTGTTGTTGCACATACACACATGCAAAGTTAATTTTTACTGTTCTTTGTCAGTGCATTATTTCATCATAGCATCGGCATAAATACAAAATGGAGGATTTTTTAAATGGCCACGGTCAGTGACTACAGTGTGTATTATGATGCGTAAAAATACAGATTCATGAGGTTATTTTTTTCACTGATTTCATCAATACAGGCCTAAGGTCTCATGGTTAAACGATTGGATGAAGATGAAGTCACTTTTATGAATGATGCCCTGAATTTTTTAACATGGCTACTTCAGCCTTCAGGCTTTACAATTACTCCTGATCCCACTTGGGTACCAGACCATGATTACTAATGTTTTACCATCAAACAATACAAGAGGTGATAATCAGTCAAAACAATTTTACCCATATTCCTGCTTTGTTCACTGAAAAAATATCTTGAACTTGGGGATTTTGTAGCATAACAGGCCACCAGTTTTTGTTTTTTAGTCACAACATAGTTTCCCTGTGCTCCCTGAAGGAATCCTCTGAAATATTTACAACAATCAATGTCTTCACAAATTCCCATCCTTCCTGTTCCTTAATGGATTACACAGAGGTTAGTTTATCTTGAAAAACAACAAAAGATAGATAGATAGATAGATAGATAGATAGATAGATAGATAGATAGATAGATAGATAGTTTGGTCTAATGGCTACTAATTCAGCTCTCCTGCTTTGGCTCCATCTGGTCGATACTGAATCCGCCTGGACGCGCCTCTTACACATTATGTAACCACAGCTCTCCTTGACGGAAACACCAATTTACTTTAATCCCAGAGAAAAACCAATGACAACAGCCTGGTGCCAAGCAAACACCAGCACTTTACAACGTTTTACAAATGCAATTCGTTTAATCTAAAAGCAATAAATAAAGCAACAAACCCTGTAATATAATATGTCACAAATAACAACTGCACCCCTGTGGAGATTTCTAGTGTGTGGTACTGTGTTTATCGCAACTTTTATGCTTTTATATCTAGAGTCCAATATTCCTCTGAAGGTCTTTCAGTCTAGTTTGGCTGTGGTGTTTGTATGATATCCCTCTGAAATTGGCTGTTATAGGATTATTATAATTTTTTTACGAAAGGGAACAGATTCAAACAAACTATCCAGGACAGCCGGACTGTTTCTACAGTAATTCAGCGTTTTTTTTTCCATCCGTCTCTCTGTGTTTTGTCTCCGGACGGTCCGGGCAGATATTGCTTTTTGCTGCGCTATGCGCCCACCTTCCAGCCCAGGTGTCCCGCCGGGATGATCCTGCGCGGGTATCTGCGCTACAGCCCCATCATCAGCCTACTTCCCCAACAAGAATCAAAGAGTACAGGGAACAAACTTTTTCTCCTCCACAAGAAAGTTAGTCAGAGGAGGAGAGCGGATGGAGACCCAGCTGCACCCCATCAGGATCCGCGCGGATCAAACAAACTAATATTCACTCTCAGGGAAAAAAGAGAGATGGAAATCGGATAAAATCTGGGGTGGGATCGGATAAATGTAAAGTAGTTGTGTACCTGTGTATTTTCCCCAGAGTTTTGCCCGCGACGGCCTTGAACCTGTCTGGTCGGATCTCCATCCTTGCAGCTCCTTGACCCGGCCGGTGTGCTGCTGTCCCGCGCGTCCTCCTGCCCTGCCTGAGCGCGCACAGACACCTCTCTCTCTCTCTCTCTCTCTCTCTCTCTCTCTCTCTCTCTCTCTCTCTCTCTCTCTCTCTCTCTCTCTCTCTCTCAACCCCTCCTACCCTCCACTGTAAGCCTTTCATATTGGCCACACAAGACGAAGGTGTGCGGGCCTTTTTGTCTTTTGCAAACTATTAATTAAGTATGATCTTAGGCGACATGTGTCATCCTATTTGTTTTGCCCTGTTGTCGGTCTCATTGTATTTCAGGATGTAGGGTGGACTGATAAATGCCAAGATTGTGGAATGAAAATACATGAAGGAACTTTATTCCAGCTACCACGTTTTGTCTGATTTTAATTTATACTTATAAAGTGAAGCGGCAAATTGGACATGAGAAATGCAATCACATATAGCCTACAGCCTCTGAATTTGAACACATTAGCAAAGGCACATTGATTTATTGATTTTTTTCCTCTAAGATATTAACTGCTGTTATTGAGATTTTCATTTCATTTTATTTACTTAGAATTTTGTACACAATTTTGAGGAAATCTAGTCCGCTGTAGTAGGTAATGATCAGTTACCTATGAACAGACTGTTACATATCGCCTTAATATGTAATTATCAGCTCCTGGATATCTGTGAATCCTCATAGTGCTAAATGGAAAATAATCGATAACAAATCATTAGCTCCTTATTATTATACATCTGTATTTGTTACTATTATTGTCTCCACTCAAATAAAGTAGTGTATTGACTATATCAGCTAAATATTTGCCTTTAGCAAATTAACTTTGGTATTATGCAGTCATCTTGTGTGGTGTGAGGAGTAAGGTGTGGCAGTAATCAGCTAAAAATCAGCTAAAAATTATGATATGAGTTGCTGTTTTAAATCACAGTTGACACAGCAGACAGTCTGTCTTCCTGCACATGCTGCGGTTCCCTGTACAGATTGAGCGGCTGTGGGCTGCTGCTGCAGAATATGCAGCGTTTTTTTTTTAACTAATCTAATGCATTTATACTGAGATGCACTTCAATGATGAAAGCAACAAAAAGCAAGGTATTCTGGTGGACAGAGCAAGCAGAGGAGTTACTTACTGACACTTGTTCCTCGTCCTCTTCCTGGTGGGCCTGCAATCCTGCATGTCAGTAGCACCGAGTATAACTCCAGTGAAGTTTGTTACATCACTTCTCATAAGTAATTTGTCACTTCCTAAAGGTGACGGCCCAGTTTACTTGAGGGACACAACAATAATAATGAATAGGGACGTAATAAGGAAGTATTGAATCAAGGATGATGCATAAAGTAAGTTACTGTTATGTGGACTCACAGATATCCAGGAGCCAGTAAGTAGGTAGGCCTAGTTGTTCATTCAGATGATATCCATCAGTCTGGTCCTCCATAACGTATCATGATCTTGCCTGCTAGAGAGGAGATCTGCTTCAGAGTGATTCACGCACTCCTCGTCATCTATTCCAGTTCACTCCTGATTTGTTCCACCATCATGTCTTAGTAACTAGCCTACTCACAGTTTTGTGCACCATATTGTAAAGTGTCATCAGTATTTCTAAAGAGGAAAACCACAACCTCAACAAAAGCAAAACCTAAAGATCCTAAGGGTGCACATTTGATATTGAGTTTAGCTTAAATCCCCTGTTTGCAAACTCAGTTTGAGAATAAATTAATTAATTGTGCAGTGACTGATATGAAAATCTGAAAGCAGGACATAGGTTCACCTGATCACCTGACCATCTCAAAGTGCCTGTACCCCCGTGTGTGAACATGTGTGAGATTCCTCCTCCTCAAGAAATGCACAGAGTCACTCAGTGGGTGCTGCCACCTAGAGGTTTATTTCAGCCCTCATGCACTTTAGTCCACCTGGGAACTCAGTTTTGCAACAAGGCCAAACCCAAATCTCGCAGCCAAGATGAACACTTAGTGTGGACAAATGTAAAAACATTGCTGTGGTCTTATGAGGTAAAAACATACAAATAACACACACACACACACACACACACACACACACATAAAGGCTATTCTCTCATTTCATGAAGATTTAGGACAGAAACCTCAACACACACACACATACACAGTAGTGGCACATAGGGCTGGGCACTATGAACAAAATCAAATATGATATTTTTGACAGAATAACTCAATACGATATTGCAAAAATATAGGGTTGACTACTGGGATGCTGACAAAATATTTATACTGAGTTTTTTGATAAACAATAATTAGTAATGTGGATATAATGGCCAAGCAGGCAGAAGCAAATAAAAGAAGAGCTAAAACAGTCTAAAACATTCATAAAACTACATCCCTTTACAATGCTGCAGCCTTTAAAATCAGGAAAGACAAAGATTATGACAATATCTAGTATTATAGTATCACAGTATCAATATATATCAATATATTAGTGATATATTGCCCAGCCCTGATTATACAGACAAACAAGGACACAAGTGAATCACAGTTGTGCAAACACAATGGTTTTCATGCAAATCCATTCTCGATATTCAACTTACAATAAAACAAAATAATATATTGTCAGTTATCAGCCACAATTTTCATATGTTAGACCTTATATATAGATATATAGATATATGTATAGACAGCAGCAAGTGTGAAAAGGGGAATAGAGATGAGCTGCCCTGATTTAGAGAGGGATGTCAAATAATTCAGCTTCAAGCCACAGCTTCTCTGCATTATCACATCAGAGAGGGTAAAATAATCAATTGACTTTTTGTTATTATAAGAGATTTAAATCAACAGCACTGCATTGTTTTCTGACACAGTACGGTAATTAAGAAAGGACGGAATTACTTTTCAAATGTCATTTCTTAGGATTAAGATATGAAATTGCACTTTGATCATTAATAATAATCAGAATGGAAAGGTGCAGCTGAGCAGTGTTTTACTGATGTTTTGAGTCCTAATTTCTGGTCTCCTCTTGTAATATTAAAGTGATTTAACAGCATCTGGCACTTATAACCTCTCTGGCGCCCCCACATGATATTTCTGTCACACACAGAGAGAAACTCGACTCTGTTTTTGGGGCAGAGGGTTATACTTTCCGTTTGGGTCTTGTAGTGATTATGAGATTAATTTAACAGGGTATAAGTTCAATCAGCAATAAAAAAAAAAAAAAAAAAAAAAACATGAATAAAATATGTAAAATGATTGGCACATAAATATTCTTTCATTCCCTTTGATAAACAGGGTTCTGGTAGATATCACTAAGCACTGAATTTCTCACAGTGAAAAAGGCAGCTATGATCAAGAAATGTGTCTTCAGTCCACAAGAGGATTAATACATCACATGGGTCATCATGGACTCATGGCTGATGGCTGCACTGAGTTTAGATCCTGGCAGTGTTGTGTGGTAACCTGTTACACACAGCCGATACAGGCAGCATAACCAAAATGTCTTGAAATCCACTCAAAAGAAACCAAATTTGACACAGACTTTGTGCTGGCAATTTGATCCCACTTCTCCCGCTCTCGCTTGTCACCTCCAGAGTTTCGAGCCTGCTGAGTAAACCTGCCTCTGTCACTGTTTTACCAGCTAAACCTTTTCTAGCCTTCAGATAATACCTGGCTACATGTTAAAGTTGCTGGTAGAGCAGAAAAACAAAGCTATGTGGCACAGGAAGGCTTGCATGTCTTTTTTTTGTTTGGCTCCTTATGTTAGTGTTTTATCATTTGGCTGTGTGATTGACCGTCGATTGGACAGATCTATGATTCTCTGTGAAGTCCATTGAGACTTCCTCTAATCTAGCAGCCAATGCCTCTCTACTGCAATTTATTTATCTACCATTTGTGCTTGGTGAAAATGATATTTCTAGTAAATACATGCACTGGAACTGCCATGGAGTCCCCTCCACATTTTTCCTCCACTATTTGCTTTTCAACTGGAGTTAAGCCGTTTGAAATAAATGCAATTACACTGTACACCTAACATTTAATGGTAATTTCAGAGGTATTTGTATACAGCTGAACCAAGCTTGGAATTGTAGTGCTGCATTTCAATAAGGCACCTGAGCTTTACTTTCTGTAACTGAGCCCTACATTTTGTGACTGTAGAGCTGTTTTGTTATGTGAACATCAGCACATTACATAGTAAGTATCCATACTGTTTCTTAAATAATATAAATAGTTAAGGTTACTTTGGCTTGTCCAGCTATAATGACTATGTAGAGATTGTTACTTAAGAGGCAATGAGACCTAAATAGTCTTTCTCAGATATGAGTGTTTCAGTTTCTTGGCTCGTCTCGTCGCCACCTCTTTCTCCGCTGTCTCTCTCTCTCTCTCTCTCTCTCTCTGAGGTGCAACATGTCCTCCTTTCACAGACAGCTACCTTCCCAGTCCCACGCTCACACCCCTGTATCTTCCTCTTCCTCATCATCCTCCATGCCCTCCTGCTGGGGGAGGAGCCGGTAGTGGTCGTCGCCCAGCGGCAGGAAGCCAATCCTGGGCTGAGCCTCGTCGTGCTCGGAGGAGAAGCGAAGGGAGCCGGAGTCCAGCTGGTCTGAGGAGCGGCACTTGGTGTACATTTCGCGGTGCATCTCCTGGCCGCCTCCGTCTGCAGAGCCGATGTTGACAGCCCTGCGGTTCTGCAGCATGGAGTGGATGTAGGCAATGGGCACGGGCAAAGTCGCAAGGAGGATGAGCATGCCGATCATAGCCAGAGCCCAGCCGGGATACTGCAGACTCATCTCAGACCCCTGCAGACAAGAGGAGAGATGCTGCATCAGAGAGAAGTGTGAATAATGAGGAGTAACAGACGACTTCTTTTTCCCTTTTATTTTTGCTATATTCTGAATTTCATGCTGTTTTACAAAGGAAATTACTTCTACTACCACTCATTTCCATGTTTAACATCTGATTTGTATGTCCACATTGCAACTGGGTATCAGAGTGGAAAAACAATAGAGGCCAGCTAAATTTTCTGAAATTGGAAATGTTTTAAGGACTTGAATTTGTCTAGTGAGTGGTGCAACTAGACCTAAACATTTAGCACTGTTTGAACTGAGTGTGCACACAGCGGCTGTATATGTGGACAGTGTATGTGACAGATTTAGATTTTTAGATTTTTTTTGGATTAGACTTAAATGATTCTTGTGGGGATTTGGACTACTGCAGTGTACAGAATAGCATATAAAAGAATATAATAAATGATCCGAACTGCATTTAACAAAAACAAATATTTACAACAAAATGATGACAGAATACAGATGCATGGATACAGCAGCTTCACCAGCAAATCAGCAGATTTACAGGTTTAAGTCAAGACAGGAGGAATGCAATATCATATGACCAGCAGCGTGTCAGTGTCTTACTGTGCTCTGATTCCACGCCGTGTATGTGGGTCTCTTGAAGACCATGCGCAGCAGACTGGCTGCCAGGAGGGTGACCATTGCCAGTAAACAAACATACTTCCAAAGATACTTGTACACCACTGGAGGGCGCCACTTGAGCATCACTTCAATATCATCTAGGAAGCTGGGGTGGGGAGAATAAAGATAATGACATTTCAAAGCATGATAGTCAAATCTGCATCATTTTTTCACTCTGAGGAATGTCAGGCGTCTTACCGATCTGCTCCATAAATCCATGCCACACTCAAAGTTTCAAAGATTACAACAATGATCAGCGGCAGGGTTGCAGAGTAGTCATCAAACATGGTCACAAAGTAGTTCCCTGAGCGCTGAGTGAACAGCAGTCCAATGACAAACCCCAAAGCACAGCTACACACTGAAAAACACATGAGGACAAGACAAAAGAAGCACAAACGAAACAGGACTTTAACTTTGAAGTCAATAATCATAATTGCAAAACACTATACAGACAAGTCAGGTGAAGCTGAATGTCTAATTAGCATTAACAGTATAATAGCACCATAAAACTACAGGCGTTATGCATCTTAAATGATACACTCTTGTAAACTAAGGGATCCACATAATAAATGATGCATCCTCCAACTACTAGCAGTTCAGCTGCAACTGATTGTGAGTCACCTTTCTCAGTAATAATTAAAAAACATAACAAACAAACAAAAAACTTAACATTTACATAAATGTAAAATTAAACAAGAGAAATTGCGGTTCATGCACATCCTGAATGCATTTATTTTATTTTTTGGGGGATATTCAAACCAAGAACTCAACTTAACTCAATCTACCCATCCTATACTTTGCTTAAGTATAATGAAATGTATGATTCTTAAACCCTTTCCTAATAAAATGTAAGCAAAGATGTAAGAAAATAACCTGCTATTAAAGTTGTTAAAAAGGCACAATTACAAAAAGAAAGTTTGCAAGGTATTGTATTGTAGATATCTTGTTTTCGGTTTCAGATTTACACTTTTCTTTTGTCCACAAAATATCAGGGCTTGTTGGAAACATCACATAGTATTTAAGATTGACCCAGCAAATATCTGGTGATATTGGTCAATTTTTTTCGATTTGCTAAAAATGTGGAGATAGTAATCACACTGGTAGAATATTGTCATTTTTCAAAATATACATCATCATTAAAGTTGAATAATAATAAATAACCTTCAGTGCAAATAAATGTAAACAGGTAAAATTACTATTAAAATGTACTTTACTACTGGACTTTTTTTTTTACTTTTTCTGTAGAAGTACTGGAAGAATTAATTCTTGGATGAAGTTTTAAAAATAAAAGATAAAAACTGTGGCTAACCAGAAATCCTCAGACCAGCCAGATTTATTTGACCATTGATGACTTATGGGGCAACATGCGCTCAAATGTGGATAAATTCTGCCCACATGAAACACAGTTTAATTTGCATAAATGTACTCTCTGACGAATGCCTCAAGGAGTGCACTGTCAAACAAAACTTTAAAAACCCTCATAGTATTGTCACACAGAATAACGTGGGAACATGTGGTGATGGTGTGCAGAAGGTTACTGGTGAGCAGGGTCCGATGGCGTCCCAACAGGCTGAAATTGTCCATGAGAGGGGTGAGGATTCCCTGCATGGTCCCAAACATGGTGCTGAGGCCCAGGTTGAGCAACATGAGGAAGAAGAGGG